>NC_090028.1:15235233-15535233 GCF_037176765.1 Anolis sagrei | reverse complement strand
TTTTTTCGCCTACCCTATACTGTTATAAGGGGCTAGCTGGGATGGCTGGTTTATAAATAGGCTTAGTGTAAATAGATTAGAAAATACAAAGGCTGGTGTACACCCATGGCAGCCCTTAAGGGTGTGGGCCATTAATCAAAACACTCACTTAATTGGCAATTTGAAAGGTGGGGGGACATCATATGGCCCAGAAATGGGGAGAGTCTGGTCTCAATTATTTGAGATAGACTGCTCCAGACGTTTCCCTTTGAGGTCACCCAGGGGACCCAAGTGTTACACCCTGAATAACCCAAGTTTAGCTTAGTTAAAAGTTAAAAGGGTAACAATCAATAAAGTTGTCCAAAGTTTTAACCCAATATTACTGTTGTATGGTCTTGTCATTTCGGGGGTTGGCAGGCAAATACATTTTAATATGTGTATTTGTGGTATTTTTACACTATTTAGTAGGCTTGGGCGGTTTCGTTCATTAATTTCGTAATTCGTTATTAATTCGTATTTAAATTAGCTTACGATCCAATTTTGAGCCATGCAGGACTACTGTGAGGAGTAATTAAAAATCGAAACAATTTTTCCAATTTATTTCGTATTGTTTCGTAATTGTTTCGTAATTGTTTCGTAATTGGTTCAAAATTGTTTCGAAATTGTTTCGTAATTCTTTCGTAATTATTTCCGTATGCTGGTGCAAGTTTTATAGTTGTTGTTTGTTTTATCAGTGATAAAAAATAAATTATCACACCAACAGTCAACAACAGAGGGAGAAGGAAGCTTCAGAAGTCCCCCCTGTCCCATTTGGAGGGTTTTTTAGCATATTGCGCAATCGCGTCTGCCATTAATGAATCGATTCATAATTTTACAAAATTTCATATAATTCAAACTTTTTTAAAGGAAAATTTCGGAATTATTTAAAAAAACGAAACTCAAGGTCCCCCCTAAAAACGAAACGAGTTTAGAACCAATTTTTTCCGTGGTTACCCAAGCCTACTATTTAGGTGTTTTAATTATTCTGTAACCCACCTCAAGCCATGAGGAGAGGCGAGTAAGAATTATTATTATTATTATTATTATTATTATTATTATTATTTTGCCGTACCAAAGAGCAATGAGTTGATCTCATTGTAGATAGTCTCAATTGAATCCAACACCACCCTTCCTTGTTCTGGCATTGTATGAGAATGGGTGTAGGAAAACAAATGTCTTCACTACACAGGCACATATTTTGAGTGGGTGGATTAGAATTTTGGAGTCTGTTTCAACTCTTTCAAAATTGCCAGGATTCAAGTGCAATTTGTACCTGTGACTTGGCTGCAATGGTTCTAGATGGGTTTGTTCACAGAATGTGATTTCTCACTGTTAGAAATAAGCAAATGGCCCCCCAGAGGTGAACACAATTGACTTCCCACAATAAAGTATGGAATCTGTTGAATTATATTTTATAGCACTGTACGTTCTACTTAGGCCTCCCTTCACTCTTCCTGTTGCACATTAGTATTTATGCTCTTCCCACTCAAAACAGTTTATGTCATGTTAACCCAAGCAGCATTTGAATGAAAATTAGCATTGTTACTTGACATCTTGTGAATAATTGTATCTTTTTAATAATTTAAAAGAAATAGCTGCTCATTGTACAGACACAAATTGTTTCACAAATTGTTTCTTAAATGGCAACAAATAAACAAAAGCTTATCCAGCCAACGCTTGGCCAACTCAAGCTCTGCTAAATCTAAACTAGGAGTGCAAACTTTCAACTATTTTACACATTATGAAATTTTCATAATTTTTTTCCTGGATAAAAACAAATGTGAAATTTAAACAAAATAGAAATCAAGTTTTCTATGCAAGAAATATTTTGGCAACCCTTTCCTCCTTACACAAAACATTGTATCCATAAACATGGAAGACTTTTGTGTGAAAGGATTAGGATTTATATAAAAAAAATCCCCCAATTTTGTACATACAGAAATGTCTACATAATCCATTGAAAATAATGGATTATTCTACGCCAAAAATATCTCCTGTAAATGTTGTTTATAGGACCACTATTGTAGGCAAAATTGCTGAGGTTTCTGGGGGCAAAAATCGACAATGAAATTTGCACATAAGCAAAATATGAAAAAATGTAGGGGCTTCAGTCATTGTGTGTGTGTGTATGTGTGTGTGTGTGTGTGTGTGTAAATGCATCACCTCCATGAAAAGAAAATGTGTATTTTTCTGCAGAATAATTCCTGAAAAATTGTGTGTTGATTACTGGGCAAAAACAATGCAGCCCTTTTGCCTCTGTGTTATTCTTTCCTGTTGGATTTCCTGAGTGTCATTAGACATATTTTCAGGTGGCAATCACTAATCCAAACTTTATTGGGATGCTGGGAATTAGCTAATGCTATCTTGGCCTAAAATGGATGCCAACATGGCAGCTGCATCCCTAATCTGGAGGAGATTTGAGTCTGTCTTAATTAGGTTTGTTTCTTGTCCTATCCCTTCTCCATTTTTATTTTGTTCTTCTGCTAAGAGATCTTAGCCAGCAGAGCAGTTTTGTCAATAGTTTGCTCTCTCATTAGATCTCTGAGACCCCTTCTACGTTGCAGTATAATCCAGATTATCAAAGCAGATAATCCTGAATACCTGCTTTGAACTGGATTATATGAGTCTACACTACCATATAATTCAATTGAAAGCAGATAATCTGGATTTTATATGGAAGGGGCCTGAGATGTGCCACCTAGAGAACATTGTGCCTAATCCTGACCTATCACAACTACTCCATCTTTGAGTTAGGGTCGCACTGTTAGTCTATTCAGAAGCAGCCTGGTTATCCATCTCTCTCTCTCTCTCTCTCTCTCTCTCTCTATCTATCTATCTATATATATACACACACACATACACATACATATGATAAAGGGGGCAAGGGTAGGAAGCACAAAGGTATTTTTTCTTTTATAAGTAAAGTGGGAGAACAATAAAATAATAGGAAAGTAGGAAAACACGTATGGAGAAAGAAAAAAAGAGAGAAAAGAAATGAAAGTATATATATATATATATATATATATATATATATATATATATATAACTGGTGACTTCCATCTAGTCCTTTGTGGCTTTGCCTTTGTCTTTACCTACATAATTACTTATCACGGTGGGCTTTCGTAACATTTCAATAAAAACAATCGGCTTTTCTTGTTTCTCCGTTACATACTAATGTCTTTTAATGAGTCTGATTAGCTTCTGATGTTTTCATATTCCTCTATCTTGGACCAATCTGTGTATTTAATTGGACTCCCTGAGTTTTTCTTTAACAAAAAGTTAATTTTTCCATGTCTTTTATCTCTCTCACTTTCTGAAACCATTCATCTATCTCTGGCATTTCTTTTTTTGCTTCCACAGTCTTGCATGGCAAATTCTGGCAGCTGTAGTCAAATATGTAAACAAGATATCATCCTTGGAGTCCAATGGAATGTCTGAACCAGTTATACCTAATAGATAAAATTCTGACTTCATAGGAAATTTGATCTTAAAAAATTGTTGGCTTGCTGCATGAATCTTTTCCCATAATTGTTTTTTGTTTTGCTTCTTTGCAAGTCCACCACATATGGAAGAAACTACCCTCTTGATTCTTACACTCCCAACAATATTTTTGTGTATTCTTATAAATTAAGCCTAGTTTCCTCGGCGTGATGTACCAACTATGGAACATCTTAAGCCAATTCTCCTTTAAATCCATTGTATATGTATATTTTAATTTTCTGTTCCAAATTTATTCCCATTCTGAAAGTGTTATTGTTCTTAAATTTTCCACCCATTTAACCATGCAGGCTTTCACTGTTTCCTCTTCCGTTGACCAGTCTAATAATTTAATTGGCCAACCTATAAGGACTTACTTAGAAAAGGTTCGTCCAACATGAAATCACATGAGGAAATTAAACAAAAAATTACTAATCTCTTGGCTTCACTATTTACAAATTAAAGAGTATCACAGTAAAGATAAAATTTATTATTATTATTATTATTATTATTATTATTATTTATTTATTTATTTAGAACCTCCAACGAGGGACTCAGGTCAGTTTACAACAGAGGAATTCATACACAATAGTTTAAAACATCACATCCAATAATACACAAATATAAAAAACATTAAAATACAATCATATAATTACATAAGGCCAAGTTGTCAGAATAAAATCACTATTCATCCCCATCCGTCCATGTGTTCAAGAGTTATTGACTCACTTATCAAATGCCAGATTCCACAGCCAGGTTTTCACCAACTTTCTAAAGGTCAGGAGAGAAGGGGCAGTTCTAATCTCCAATGGGAGAGAGTTCCAGAGCCGAGGGGCCACCACCGAGAAGGCCCTGTCCCTCGTCCCCACCAGACGCGCTTGCGAGGGTGGTGGGATCGAGAGCAGGGCCCCTCCAGAAGATCTTAATAACCTTGATGGTTCATAGGGGAAAATCCGTTCGGACAGGTAAACTGGGCCAGAGTCATTTAGGGCTTTATAGGTCAACACCAGCACTTTGAATTGTGCTCAGAAACTGATTGACAGCCAGTGGAGCTGACGTAACAGAGGAGTAGTATGCTCCCTGTACCCCGCTCCTGTTAGAAGTCTGGCTGCCGCTCGTTGGACTAGTTGTAGCTTCTGGGCAGTCTTCAGAGGCAACCCCACGTAGAGAGTGTTGCAGTAGTCTAAACGGGATGTAACCAGATCATGGAGCACCGTGGCCAAGTCAGACTTCCCAAGATACAGTGGGTTTCAATTGGTGTGAGCAATTCTGGGATAAATTTTTAGAAAGTGATAAAAAGATTATTACTAAGATGGCCCATCTTTCCTATGGGGTTTATTTTATTTAGGTTTTAGTCCATTACTCAGTTGTTATTATTTCTAGTATGTTGTGTTTTTATGATTGTATGTGGCCTTGAATGTTTGCCTTCTGCTTTGGAAGCCACCTTGAGTCCCTTAGGGTAGAAAGGGCAGGTTAGAAATAAAGTTTTTATTATTATTATAACTATGAACAGCATTTAAGATGGATACAATCCATGCTTTTTGTGTGCAAGTGTCATTATTTTGTGCACAGCAATGGAAGCTTCAATACGGAACGTTCCTCTGGAATTAAAGCCACATTTATTCCATGTGGGACCTTTGAAATTAAGGCATTTGCTCTTCATGAAGAAGCTACTGAAGTTGACAAATCCATCATATTATTATTGCTTTCTGCCAGAACGGAAAATAGGAAATACCGCTGTCTCACAAAAAGCAGGGAAAGTAGGAGGGATGACGGATACCACAAATGCCCCGCTGACTACAAAATTTCTTTATAAATCATTTCTCAGGGGAGAAAATGAAATAGCCTTCTTTACATAGAAACTCATATTTAAATCTGATTCCTAATTCCTTAACATGCTTTCTTTCATATTTTCCTTACCTGCAGGATTATGAGAAATGCTGCAAGTGATAACAATGTTGTAGGCATTAAAGAACTAAATCGGAAGGTGAAATTATATTCAATCTGTATCACATCCTGATAGCAGTGCTCATTTGATAGAGAAATATTTATCTCCCAAGGCAAATGCATGCCTAATTCCTAGGAGAAATAGGGGAGGGAGGAAATAAGACAGAGCTAATCCCCTAAGTAACAACTGTCAGTGTGATGTTGGTTTTGTGACCCATATAGTGTCTCTGACAAGGAGACAAAAGGCCCCTCCAGCTGTGAACAAAATTATGCTCTTGTTTTCTGAGGTTACACTCCTTGGATACATCTGTCTCTCAAGCTGAAAAATAAGCGACACCTTCCAAGAAAAGCTATAGTTTATTTAGAATTGGAATGTGGATTAGAAGTTCTGAATTAAAAGTAAGGGTGATTATTAGGCCTGGGTAACAACGGAAAAATTTGTTTCTAAAATCGATTCGTTTTTTGGGGTTTTTTGTGTTTCGATATTTAAAAGAATTCTGAAATGTTCCTTAAAAAAAGTTCGATATTTACGAAATTTCGTAAATGGTAAAAAAATTACAAAACAATAACGAAACAATAACGAATCGATTTGTTAATGGCGGCCGCGATCGCGTAATACGCTAAAAAAAACTTCTGAAGCTTCCCTCTCCCTCTGTTGTTGACTGTTGGTGTGATATTATAATTTTTTTTCACTAATTAAACAAAAAACAACTATAAAACTTGCCCCAGACATGCGGAAATAATAACGAAACAACCTCAAACCAATAACGAAACGAATACATAACAAAATACGAAGCATTTACGAAACGAATTGAAAAATTCGTTTCGTTTTTTAGTTGCTCCAGAATGGTTCGTTATCGCTTCGTTAACAAAAAAAATAACGAATTTTTAACGAATTACGAATTAACGAAACGTAACCGCCCAGCCCTAGTGATTATAGCTATGTTTTTAATAAATAAATAAATAAATAAATAAACGTAAACATAATTGCAATAGCTCTACTAATATTAGTCATGACTATAGTCCCATAGATTTCATTTGGTGTAATAAGATGGCCTAAATATCCTAAAGGCACCAGATCTTGTCTGATTATGGATGTTAAGGAGGGCCACCCATGTGTTCAGTATTTAGATGGGAAATTGCAAATGAACACCTGCTGCTATGGGCTATATTTCAAAGGAAGAAACTATTACAGGATGTGCATATGTATGCTAAGTTTGTACACGGATCATTGCCTGTATGGGTGCGTGTTGAGGAAGAACACCTGGACAATAGGCTTGGGTAACCACGGAGAAATTTGGTTCTAAACTCGTTTTGTTTTTAGGTGGCCCTTGCGTTTCGTTTTTTTAATAATTCCGAAATTTTCCTTAAATTTTTTTTGAAATATACAAAATTTCGTAAAATTACGAATCGATTCGTTAATGGCGGACGCGATTGTGCAATATGCTAAAAAAACCTCCAAATGGGACAGGGGGAACTTCTGAGTGCTTCCCTCTCCCTCTGTTGTTGACTGTTGGTGTGATAAAACAAACAACAACTATAAAACTTGCACCAGACATGCGAAAATAATTACGAAATAATTACGAAATAATTACGAAATAATTACAAAATAATTACGAAATAATTACGAAATAATTACGAAATAAATTGAAAAAATTGTTTCTAATCTAATTTATTCCTCACACTTTTCCTGCATAGCTCAATATTGGATCGTAAGCTAATTTAAATACGAATTAATAACGAATTATGAAATTAACGAACGAAATTAGCTTACGATCCAATATTGAGCCATGCAGAAAGAGTGTGAGGAGTAAATTAGATTCGAAACAATTTTTTCAATTTATTTCGTAATTATTTCGTAATTATTTTGTAATTATTTCGTAATTATTTTCGCATGTCTGGTGCAAGTTTTATAGTTGTTGTTTGATTTATCACACCAACAGTCAACAACAGAGGGAGAGGGAAGCATCAGAAGTTCCCTCTGTCCCATTTGGAGGTTTTTTTAGCATATTGCGCAAACTCATCCGCCATTAACGAATTGATTCGTAATTTTACGAAATTTCGTAAATTTCAAAAATTTTAAAAGGAAAATTTCGGAATTATAAAAAAAACGAAACGCAAGGGCCCCCTAAAAACAAAACGAGTTTAGAACCAAATTTTTCCATGGTTACCCAAGCCTACTGAACAAGTACTCCTCCTTTCAATTTCTCAGAAGCACAAAGTTGTCCAATGAGGAAAACAGGAATTCAGATTAAATGAACAGTTCCTTTAATACAGCAGAGCCTTTTTCAGGATGGTTTACCCGATAAACCCTAAATTTAGTCTGCCATGAGTTTTTTTTGGAAGAGTAACATAAATATTCTTGTTCTACTTAATCGCATTACAAACAAATAATAAAAGGTGTTATTTCAGTATGAATCAATCAAGCATTATAATCATAAATCAGCATAAACATGAATACTTTTTTTTGCACAAGTTACATAGGACAAGGTATTATGCAATACAACAAACACAGAGAATTAACATTTAATCATTATCATCATCATCATTATCTAAAATTAAATCACTCTACCTAAGCCCAAGTGTTGCACATAATTTCCAACCCCAAATATGTCATAAGGCCCCCAGTGGTGTAGTGGGTTAAACCACTGAGCTGTTAAGCTTGTTGACCGAAAGGTTGTAGGTTCAAATCTGGGGAGCGGTGTGAGCTCCCACTGTCAGCCCCAGCTTCTGCCAAGCTAGCAGTTTGAAAACATGCATAGCTGAGTAGATCAATCGGTACCGCTCCAGTGGGAAGGTAACGGCGCTCCTTGCAGTCATGCTGACCACATGATCTCGGAGGTGTCTATGGACAACAGCGGCTCTTTGGCTTAGAAATGGAGATGAGCACCACACCCCAGAGTCAAACATGACTGGACTTAATGTCAGGGGAAAACCTTTACCTTTACCTTTACCTTATATATATCATGTTTATTTAGCAGAGTAGATCTCGCCACTGAACGTGCAACTATGTTTAGATTACTAAAATTTAATTCAAAATTGGCAATCATATAGATTCACATTGTATCCAACATCAATCTTAGTGTTGTTTGCATGTGATTGCATTTTTTTCATTTTACTTGAGATTTGTTGGTGTTAGATTGCTCATTTTCTTTTTTCATGAAATTGTGTTACTTGTTTATTGGTCGTGACTGCCCTCTTGCCTCCTAGTTTGTATTCCAGTCAGGAGCGGATGCCAAAATAAAAATGTTGACAGCACAACTCTTCTCAGTTCATACAAGGAATGCAGATTCCTTAGCAATGGCCAATGGCATTGACCTAGTGCTCTCGCAATGTCACACTCCATTGCCCATTTAGTGAGTTTGATTATGAGTGTTACCATGAGAAAAGGTTCCTTTCAGCTTATGCGTGATTCGGGAATCTGATGCTATTACTGCTATTACTGCTCAAATGCTGACTTTGTTTAGATTTTTCTTCAATGCTAATTAGTAAGCTGCAGATTTTTTTTAGAGTGACTATGTTTATTCCCTGTTTACACTAGGTTTTTGGAATTTGAATTTACCTGAAGGAGGTTTCCTCCTCTTCATCCCACCAAACATGGATTAGGGCCTTCTCAGTAGTGGCACCCCAATTGTGGAATGGCCATCCCTTGGAGTTCTAACAGGCACTAGCATTGATTTCTTTCCAGGTTAAAGCATGGCCTTTAAGTTCCATCATCTCCTGCCTCCGCTCTCCCCCAACACCAACAGCTGCTCTAGCCAGAGTGAAGGGGGGTGCAGAAGATAGTTCCATCTTGTCTCCTGTGCTTTACTAATCATATAATATAATCTATTGTATATACATATAATATTTATAATATTGCTAGCCATCCCCTGCCACGCGTTGCTGTGGCCCACATGGGGATTCTATGTGGGAGGTCTGGCCCAATTCTATCATTGGTGGGGTTCAGAATGCTCTGTGATTGTAGGTGAATTATAAATCCCAGCGTCTCCAACTCCCAAATGTTAAGATTCTATTTTTCCCAAACTCCACCAGTGTTCACATTTGGGCATATTGAGTATTCGGGTAGAGTTTGGTCCAGATCCATTATTGTTTGAGTACACTGGATGTAGGTGAACTACAACTCCCAAACCAAAGGACACTGCCCACCAAACCCTTCCTGTATTTTCTGTTGGTCATGGGAGGTCTGCCAAGTTTGGTTCAATTCCATCGTTGGTGGGGTTCGGAATGCTCCTTGATTGTAGGTGAACTCTAAATCCCAGCAACTACTAGGGCTGGGCAACCACGGAAAAATTTGTTTCTAAACTCAATTCGTTTTTAGAGGGTTCTTGCGTTTCGATTTTTAAAAGAATTCAGAAATTTTCCTTTAAAACAGTTCAAAATTTACAAAATTTCGGAAATTACGAAACAATTATGAAACAATTACGAATCGATTCGTTAATGGCGGGCGTGACCGCGCAATACACTAAAAAAACCTCCAAATGGGACAGGGGGAACTTCTGAAGCTTCCCTCTCCCTCTGTTGTTGACTGTTGGTGTGAAAATTTATTTTTTTATCACTGATAAAACAAACAACAACTATAAAACTTGCACCAGACATGCGGAAATAATAACGAAACAATTTCGAAACGATTTCAAAACAATCATGAAACAATTACGAAATGAATTGAAAAATTCGTTTCGATTTTTAGTTGCTCCTGAATGGTTCAATATAGCTTCGTTATAAAAAAAACGAATTAATAACGAATTACAAAATTAACGAACGAAACCGCCCAGCCCTAGCAACTACAACTCCCAAATGAGACAATCAATTTTTTGAGTGAAGGACATACATTGGGTTGTTAGGTGTCTTGTGACCAAATTTGGCGTCAATTCATCAATTCGTGGTTTTTGAGTTCTGTTAATCCCACAAATGAACATTACATTTTTATTTATATAGATAATGTAATACAATATAACACTATTAATAATAATACAATATTATAATTATATATTATATATTTTATATTCCGTGTAATATTACTAATAATATTACAATATAATGGTTTAGTACATTATAGTAATATATAATACTGATATTGTACTATGCTAATAATTTAATATATTGTGTGTGTGTGTGTGTGTGTGTGTATCTTGTAAGCTGCTCTGAGTCCCCTTCGGGGTGAGAAGGGCGGCATATAAATGTAGTAAATAAATAAATAAATAAATTTATCAATACCTTCTAGAAAAGGAGATTCTACCACACTCCAAGGCAGCATATTCCAGTTCTTAGGACCTCATTCCATGAGTAGGGGAAAGTGGGGGAAAGCAGAGGGAACCTTCTTATTCTATTCCTACCCATCAACATCCATCTTCTGGGATGGCCAACCATCCCACATCCTTTCCCCACTGAGGTTGATCATTCCTCCACTTACTCTCATTTGGAGTCAAGTACACCCAACTCCTCAAAAGACATTCTCAGCTCTATTTCTATGTGCTGCAGAAATGTGATCCCATGGAGTCCCACCAGAAGTGGCCTTTCATCTACTGATGGCCTCCGTGGGACTCTGTTTTGGTAGTACAGAGAAATGAAGAGAAGATGCTGATGAGGTCCTTTCTTCCTAATGCTTAGGTGAAATCTCTTTTCCTGTAATGTCAATCTATTGCACTGTGTCTAGAGAAAAAGAAAACA
Organism: Anolis sagrei; assembly: GCF_037176765.1. Lineage (NCBI taxonomy): Eukaryota > Metazoa > Chordata > Lepidosauria > Squamata > Anolidae > Anolis > Anolis sagrei. The sequence continues at coordinate 15,524,121 of NC_090028.1, read as the reverse complement.
GCCCTGCACCCTTCTCAATGTGGCATCTTTTCAAACACTAAAACATGGCTATCGTGACTCTTCTCAACCTTCTCTTCTCCAAGCTAAACATATCCAACTCCCTGAGCCACTCCTGATAGGACTGGCTTTTTACCATTTTGATAGCCAATCTCTAGACATGTTCCAGCTTGTCAATAACCCTAGACACAGTCATAACCCCGGACACAGTCTTATTCCAGGTGGGCTCTGACCAAATAGAGGGGCACCATTACTTTTCTTGATCTAGTCACTATACTCTTATTGATGCAGTCTAGAATCACATTAGCTTTTTCACTTGTGATTTACCTCTACTCATATTCAGCTTGTTTGCATGCTGCAAGTCATCTCTGGCTGCTTCTGGATTGAGAGAATCAGCCGTCTACGAAGACGTTGCCCAGGGGACACACAACCTGGGGATTACAACCAGATACAGTGAAGACATCTGCCCTTGCGCTCTGCTACTCTGCTGCTGAGTACGCATGCCCAGTGTGGAACACATCTCACCACACTAAAACATTGGATGTGGCTCTTAATGAGACATGCCGCATTATCACAGGGTGTCTGCGCCCTACACCACTGGAGAAATTACACTGCTTAGCCGGTATTGCACTACCTGACATCCGCCGGGAAGTTGCAGCCAATAGTGAAAGGACCAAGGCAGAGACATCTCCAGCTCATCCCTTGTTTGGGCATCAGCCAGCACGTCAATGACTTAAATCCAGACATAGTTTTCTTAGATCTACAGAGACACTCACTGGAACACCTCAGCAAGCGAGAGTTCAAAAGTGGCAGGCTCAAACCCAGCACCTCAATCCATGAGTGATACCAGATGAGAGACTCCCCCCTGGGCACACAGAAGACTGGGCGACTTGGAAGGCGCTAAACAGACTGCGCTCTGGCACCACGAGATGCAGAGCCAATCTTAAGAAATGGGGTTACAAAGTTGAATCCACGACATGCGAGTGTGGAGAAGAGCAAACCACTGACCACCTGCTGCAATGCAACCTGAGCCCTGCCACATGCACAATGGAGGATCTTCTTGCGGCAACACCAGAGGCACTCCAAGTGGCCAGATACTGGTCAAAGGACATTTAATCAGCTACCAAGTTTGCAAAATTTGTGGGTTTTTTATCTGTTTGTTTGTTTTGTTCTGTTAGAAATGTAATACAATGTTCTGGTTGCGGATGACACAATAAATAAATAAATATTCAGCTTGTGGTCTACTAAGACTCCTAGATCCTTTCCACATGGACTGTTTTCAAGATTGGTGTCACCCATCATTACAGTTTTCCCGCCTAAGTGTAGTACGTGACATTTCTCCCTGTTGAAATTCATTTTATTCATCTTGGCTTACCTGTCTGATCTCTTAAGTTCATTTTGGATTCTAATCTTGTCCTCTGGGTTATTGGCTATCCCTCTCAATTTAGTGTCATCTGCAAATTTGATATGCACGTCGTCTATTCCATCATCCAAGTCGCTGATGACATTTCTTGATCTTAATTGTAGTCTGCTCCAAATAGCTCTGGTTGAAAATATCACCCTCACTTTGTGTTAAGGGACTAATTTATCACTTTATTTTGAAAATTAAAAAGAAAGAAAAATGTGTGTTTTTAATACTTGCTGAAAGCAGTGACCGTAATTCCATTGCCAGTTTCAGCTAAAAAATCCCTTCAAAGTTTAGTGAGACGTGCAGTATTATCTATGTATGTAATGAACTGTGCTGTGTTAATTATGTACTAGATTATGACTGTTCAATGTGGGTTTTGAGAAAACTGAGCCAACCATAATCCTCAAAAGACTGAAAACATAAAATACCCTCTTCTTGCAAAGCACCTCTATAGATTGCTTTAGACAACCATAAACCACCTGCTCCATGTTATTTTATTATTGGGCTAATGATTCAATATTATGAGGTCATTTACAGTCTATAATGCACATCAAATATTATATTAAAAACTTCAATTGGAATTTAACAATTCTTTTAAAGAGACTATTACCTGAAGTTATTGTTTAGCAATTTAACAACCCATTCCCATGTACAATTTAGAGAATGCAAGAACCTCCTAACTATGGGTCTTCTTCTGTAGAAGAACAGACTGCACTCTGGCACCACGAGATGCAGAGCCAATCTTCAGAAATGGGGCTACAAAGTGGAATCCTCGACATGTGAGTGTGGAGAGGAGCAAACCACTGACCACCTGCTGCAATGCAACCTGAGCCCTGCCACATGCACAATGGAGGACCATCTTGCAGCAACACCAGAAGCACTCCAAGTGGCCAGATACTGGTCAAAGGACATTGAATCAACTACCAAACTCACAAATTTTGTATTTTGTCTGTTTGTTTGCTTTGTTCTATTAGAAATGTAATATAATTTGACTGGTTATCCTGATACGACAAATAAATTCTGTACAATCAAATTTTTAGGCAATTGGTAAATAATAGGCCTGGGCGGTTTCGTTTCGTTAATTCGTAATTCGTTAATAATTCGTTAATTTTTCCAATTACAAAACGATAACAAACCATTCTGGAGCAATTATTTTAAAAAAACGAATTTTTAAATCCGTTTTGTAAATGCTTCGTATTTCGTTATTGTATTCGTTTCGTTATTGTTCCGAGATCGTTTCGTTATTATTTCCGCATGTCTGGGCCAGTTTTATGGTTTAATTAGTGAAAAAAAATTATAATATCACACCAACAGTCAAGAACAGAGGGAGAGGGAAGCTTCAGAAGTTTTTGGAGGTTTTTTAGCGTATTTCGCGGTCGCGTCCGCCATTAACGAATCGATTCGTTATTGTTTCGGAAATCGATTCGTTAAATTTTTACCATTTACAAAATTTCGTAAATATCGAACTTTTTAAAAGGAAAATTTTGTAATTATTTTAAATATCAAAACAAAAAAAACCCCCAAATACAAATCGATTTTAGAAACAAATTTTTGCGTTGTTACCCAGGCCTAGTAAATAAATTTCTTACACACAAAGTATAGAAAGTTACCTTATGAAAAACCCAAATGATTGCATTAACAGTAATTGGGTTCTGGAGCCATTTGGTGAATGGCAATGTGGAGAACACGTTACCTTTGATGCCTCCATGGTTAGAGAGCAGAAGTCTGCATTTGGCGCAATATAGCAGGACACTACACAGTAGGGCAGTGGGAAGGCAGGTTGTCAGCTATGTGTCATATATCTTCACATGATCTTCACTGCATGACAGCTCCAAGAAAAATGCAGGGAACAAAATCAACCTCTATACATGGCATTCATCGACCTTGCAAAGGCATTCGACACAGTGAATTGCAGCGTTCTCTGGACCATCCTCCAAAACATCAAGGGCCTTAACAAATTTGTGAACATCCTGTGGCTCCTCCATGATGACATGATGGTAAAAGTCTTGGACAGCAATGGTTCCTAAAGTGACCCATTTAAGGTGGAATCAGGTGTCAAAGAGGGATGTGTTATTGCCCCAACTTTATTCTCCATCTTCATCGCTATGATACTTCATCTTGTTGACGGGAAACTTCCCACCAGAGTGGAAATCATGTATTGAACAGATGGCAAGCTGCTTAACCTCAGCAGACTGAAAGCCAAAACCAAGGTTACAACAACATCTGTTATAGAACTCCAGTATGCTGATGACAACGTTGTCTGTGGTGCATTCAGAAGAAGACCTACACACCACTGTAAACACCTTCACAGAAGCATACGAGAAGCTCAGCTTGTCACTGAACATTGAGAAAACCAAAGTGCCCTTCCAGCAGTCACCAGCCAATCCCTCTCCAATGCCAGAAATACAGCTTAATGGTGTAACAGTAGAAAATGTTGACCATTTCCACTCTTTTGGCAGCCACCTCTCCACAAAAGTCAACATTGACACTGAAATACAACACTGCCTGAGCTCTGCAAGTGCAGCTTTTTCCGAACGAAGCAGAGAGTGTTTGAGGACTGGGACATCCGTAGGGATACCAAGGTGCTTGTTTATAAAGCTATTGTCCTCCCAACTTTGCTATATGCCTGCAAAAATATTGGAGAGGTTGTCAAGAAAAAGGCTCACATATACATATGTGGTGGACTTTCAAATATATACAAATATTTGGGAAAATGATATTTAAAGAGATAAGGGGATAACAAAATTTGAGATAGGGAGCACACCAGAAATAGCTTTACTATCGATATATGATAATATTAAAATATCACAAGAAATAAAGGAGTTAATCTCTAATTTACTAACAGCAGCAAGGTTGATAATAGCTAAAAATGGAATGAAAAGCATGATTTTCAGCTAGAAGATTGGTATAAAGAAGTATAAAAGAAGAAGTATAAAAAGTATAAAACTATAAAAAAGAGAATATGAAAACTAAAGGATCTTTGGAAAATATGGGGGGAAATTACATAATATGTTTGCTGAAGGGCAGGGGAGCAAACCTGCAGTGGAAACCAGGATGTTTTGAAATAATATATTAAATGGTTTGGCCCAGGGGGAGGTATCTTGTGGAGTTTGCTTTGTAGACAATATGTTTAAACTGGTTAAAATGTTGAAGCTCAACCCAACAGTGTGAAAACATATTAGAAGTTCTGTTGTCATTTTTTAAAATTAAATTTAAAATATTTTTTTTAAAAATCCCAAAAATTAGTGGATTGGTGAAATGTTCTGAAACTTGGCAGACTTACAATTGTAAATGTGGCCTACAAGTGAGGCAGGTTTCATGCTGATAGGCCTGAAAATGACAGTGAAATTAGCCTCTAATTGGTGCCAATGGACTGAATCTTTTCAGCACGTAAACAAAAACCCTTCCCAAATTTGGAAGTTTCCAAAAAACAGAATGGAGTGGGAGGGAGGTAGACTTTGGGCACCAAAAATGGCACAGGATTTTCCCAAATTACATACCCCTAGTATGCATTCTGTAAAAGGTGGGGGCTTATTTGAGGCAAAAAAAAAACTCAAAACACTGAACACCAAATGTGATTGGAATGTGCACTCAGGCTTGTGTTCTGAGGTAACACTAAAATATTGTTCTTTAAATTATACGCTGCCACCATTGACTCTTGTTTGCTGCCTGAAACTGCTTTTTAAAACTTCGCCCACAGAGGCACCCGTGAGGCAGATGTTATGAACAATAAAACAATGATGTTTATTTAAGAGAACAGGCACAATTTAGGTATAAAAGCGTAGCTGTTTCAAAGTATTGGCACTAAAAGCTTGTGGTTACTTTAAACAGTAGAATTCTTAAACAGTTCTTGGTTATACTTAAACACTTCACTCTTCCTCCACAATAATCTAGCAGTCTTCTTTGACTACAAACAGTCCTCTCCCTAGGATCTGTTCCACTTCAGTATTCCAGCTATTCTTTCTCTAATAGCCCTCTGAATACTACACTAATCTACCCCTCCTAAAACCAGAGTCTACCTGACTCTCTAAAACAACAGAACCTATCTGTTCAACACCCAGAGCCAATCTCCAACTAACTCTCAGGGATCTCAAAAACCTCTGTTTAAAAGATTTTTCCTCTTGGCAAGTTAACCAATAACATCCCTTTCTCATTTCCCTCCAAAAGGCTGATTTAACTAATCATGCGCCCCTCCTGGAAATGAGCCCCCAAAATGGAGTCCCTCGGCACCTCTCTCTAAGACAGCTGCCGTCACCTTGGGTCTACCATTTTGTTAGGCCTAAAACAGGCCTGTCTGGAAGTAGATTCACTACACATTCCCTTTCACATTGCGGTATCCCAGTGAGGAATGCAAAATGCAGTGATTGGACATCCCAGGGAGAGATAGACATGTCCTTTAGGTGTGGGACACCCACCTTCATAAAATCCTCAGAGCCTTTCTCATCTTTTTAGTTATGGTGATTCATAAAAACATGGATCTTGCTCAGAAAACACACAGATTCATGAACCCCTTGTCTTCTGAGTTTACATACAGAAACAGACTGAATTCATTCACTATCTTCTCTGTTTAAGAATGCTGGAATTGTACTTCTTAGCTAGTGATAAAGCAATCATTTGGCACATGGTGCTAAAATAACTAATACAGAGATGCTCAAGTGAAGGAGCAGCTAACAGAGATAATTTCTCTGCTATCAGAGCCTTTTACATTACTTATCACCCTCAGTTAAATCTTGAATTGCTTTTTAAGCTTCCCTTCCTCCCTGCCTTCCTCCATCTCCCTTGACCCAGAGTTTGAGAAAGCACACACTGAATACATTATTATATTTTCAACCATATTTTCAACCTACTTTTTCCATATGGGCATGTAGCAGAGCCAATGGATAGTCCAGAAATCTGGGTGGTGTCACTAATGGAGGTCAATGAAAAGGGTAGCCCAGTACAGATTGAGGAGACAGAGATGACAACAACATCATCGACAACAATAACAACAACAACAAAACTTTATATACCCCTCTATCTCCCCAAGGGGCCTCAGAGCGGTTTCCAAGTAACATAATCAATACATACAAGAAAAATGGCATAAACATAAAATTGCTAATGCAAGTCTGAAGATAGGCTAATAAGAGATGAAAAACTTTCATAATTATACCTAATTTCATAATTATACCTTTAAAAGCCAATGGGACTTTGGACTGCATCAATAGGAGCATAGTCCAGGGAAGTAATGCTACCCCTCTATTCTGCTTTGGTTAGACCACACCTGGAATATTGTGTCCAGTTCTGGGCACCACAATTCAAGAGAGATATTGACAAGCTGGAATGTGTCCAGAGGAGAGCAACTAAAATGATAAAGGGTCTGGAGAACAAGCCCTATGAGGAGCGGCTTGAGGAGCTGGGCATGTTTAGCCTGAAGAAGAGAAGGCTGAGAGGGGATATGATAGCCATATATAAATATGTGAGAGGAAGCCACAGGGAGGAGGGAGCAAGCTTGTTTTCTGTTTCCCTGGAGACTAGGATGCGGAACAATGGCTTCAAACTACAAGAGAGGAGATTCCATCTGAACATGAGGAAGAACTTCCTGACTGTGAGAGCCGTTCAGCAGCGGAACTCTGTGCCCCGGAGTGTGGTGGAGGTTCCTTCTTTGGAAGCTCTTAAACAGAGGCTAGATGGCCATCTTTTGGGGGTGCTTTGAATGCAATATTCCTGCTTCTTGGCAGGGGATTGGACTGGATGGCCCATGAGGTCTCTTCCAACTCTTTGATTCTATGATTCTATGATTCTATAGGGAAGGCTGAGCGAAGGAAGACAAGACACTTTTGAACTGTGGTGTTGGAGGAGAGTTCTGAGAGTGCCTTGGACCGCAAGAAGATCCAACCAGTCCATCCTCCAGGAAATAAAGCCCAGTTGCTCACTGAAGGGAAGGATATTAGAGGCAAAGATGAAGTACTTTGGCCACATCATGAGAAGACAAGAAAGCTTAGAGAAGACAATGATGCTGGGGAAAATGGAAGGAAAAAGGAAGAGGGGCTGACCAAGGACAAGATGGATGGATGGTATCCTTGAAGTGATTGGCTTGACTTTGAAGGCGTTGGGGTGGTGACGGCCGACAGGGAGCTCTGGCGTGGGCTGGTCCATGAGGTCACGAAGAGTCGGAAGTGACTGAACGAATGAACAACAACAGGGATACAATTTTATAATAGGTTGATTCACGCATTCAAGGGCAGCAAGAGAGGTGAATAAAATGTTCACAGCAACAATAAACTCCTGATTGATTTAGTAGGAATGGCTGGATCCATGCCTAGATAATCATCTAATTTCTGCCTGCCTTGCTAGAAAGTCATTTAATTCCTCAAATTAGTGAATTTAAATTTAATTTCACTCTCTGCTACCTACTCAGTTGGCAAACTCTCTCTTTTACCGGTGATCTCAGCTGTGGATTAGATTCCCTTTGCCCTCAAGTGTTGATGGCATTTGGACAAATCCCACCTAGAAACCTCAATAGAGGCATCACACTATTAGATTCACAGACTTTCTCCTCTTTGGCATTTCAAAATCTTCACCGAGGTGAAAGAGAAATAAACATCTAAACGTTTAAGTCCTAGGTTCTTAATTTCCTTCCTTCTTCAAAGCAGCAAAGGGCAAAACCTAAACTTTAAGCATCGTAAAGATAGATAGATAGATAGATAGATAGATAGATAGTAGGGCTGGGCGGTTTCGTTCGTTAATTTCGTAATTCGTTATTAATTCGTATTTAAATTAGCTTACGATCCGATATTGAGCCATTTTGGAATAGTGTGAGGAGTAAATTAGATTCGAAACAATTTTTTCAATTTATTTCGTAATTATTTTGTTATTATTTCGAAATTATTTCGTAATTTTTTCTCAGAAGGTGTTGCTGGGGGACAACTGCTCTACCCCACAACCATTGACTTGTGGGGTCCCGCAGGGCTCAATATTGTCCCCCATGTTATTTAACATCTACATGAAGCCGTTGGGAGAGATCATCCGGAGTTTCGGGGTGCGGTGTTATCTGTACGCAGATGACGTCCAACTCTGTCACTCCTTCCCACCTACTACTAAGGAGGCTGTTCAGGTCCTGAACCGTTGCTTGGCCGCTGTATCGGACTGGATGAGGGCAAACAAATTGAAATTGAATCCAGATAAGACAGAGGCACTCCTGGTCAGTCGGAAGGCCGAACAGGGTATAGGGTTACAGCCTGTGTTAGACGGGGTTACACTCCCCCTGAAGACACAGGTTCGCAGCTTGGGTGTGATCCTGGACTCCTCGCTAAGCTTGGAACCCCAGGTTTCGGCGGTGTCCAGGGGAGCATTTGCACAACTCAAACTTGTGCGCCAGCTGCGCCCGTACCTTGGGAAGTCGGACTTGGCCACGGTGGTCCACGCTCTGGTCACATCCCGGATTGATTACTGCAACGCGCTCTACGTGGGGTTGCCCTTGAAGACAGCCCGGAAGCTTCAGATGGTCCAGCGCTCGGCAGCCAGGTTGCTAACAGGAGCGGCACTCAGGGAGCACACCACTCCCCTGCTGAGCCAGCTCCACTGGCTGCCAATCCGCTACCGGGCTCAATTCAAGGTGCTGGCCTTGGCCTATAAAGCCCTAAACGGTTCTGGCCCCGCTTACCTCTCCGAACGCATTTCCGCCTACGAACCGACTAGAACATTAAGATTGTCTGGGGAGGCCCTGCTCACGATCCCGCCTGCGTCACAGGTGCGCTTGGCGGGGACGAGAGACAGGGCCTTCTCAGTGGTGGCCCCTCGGCTATGGAATGCCTTGCCAACAGACATCAGACAAGCACCTTCGTTGCTGGCGTTTCGGAGAATGGTCAAGACCTGGCTTTACGAACAAGCGTTTGGCTAAGCAATGCAACTAACTAAGGAAGACGGTAACTGAACATAGGAACGGCACAATGACTATGAGAATGGATCTGACTTTAACGGAGGCGTTATATATGTTGTTTGTTGATTTGTCTGTCTGATGTTAATTGTTGTGGAGCGACGTAGTCGTCCCGGTTGTTGTATTGCTGTGTTTTAATTGCACTGTAAACCGCATTGAGTCGCCTGTCAAGGGCTGAAATATGCGGTATAAAAGTGAAGCAAATAAATAAAATTAAATAAATAAATAAATAAATAATTTTCGCATGTCTGGTGCAAGTTTTATAGTTGTTGTTTGTTTTATCACACCAGCAGTCAACAACAGAGGGAGAGGGAAGCTTCAGAAGTTCCCCCTGTCCCATTTGGAGGTTTTTTTTAGCATATTGCGCAATTGCGTCCGCCATTAACGAATCAATTCGAAATTAACGAAATTTCGTAAATAACGAAACTTTGAAATCTCAAAATTTTGGAAGTATTTAGAATTTGGAAACGCTAGCGCTCCCTGGAAACGAATTGAGTTTAGAAACAATTTTTTCCGTGGTTACCCACCCCTAATAGATAGATAGATAGATAGATAGATAGATAGATAGATAGATGAGGGAAGGAGGAGAGAAAGACGGAGGGAGGGAGGAAAGAAACAAGATAGGAAATACAATCCATATATATGAATGACTACATTTTTAATTCATTTAACCTAAAAGATAATTGTAATATTTTAGATTTTGCTTCAGTTTCTGTATGTCCAAAGCCTACATAAATAAAAGGGATTTGTTTTAAAACGTTGCATTGGTTGTGTAAGCACCGTTATATTGCCTCTCTTATGCATAATTTTAGGGTTCCCTGGTAGTGCAGCGGGTTAAACTTGCTGACAGAAAGGTTGGCAGTTCGAATCTGGGGAGCAGGGTGAGCTCCCACTGTTAGCCCCAGCTTCTGCCAACCTAGCAGTTTGGAAACATGCACAGAATCATAGAATCATAGAATCATAGAGTTGGAAGAGACCTCATGGGCCATCCAGTCCAACCCCCTGCCAAGAAGCAGGAATATTGCATTCAAATCACCCCTGACAGATGGCCATCCAGCCTCTGCTTAAAAGCTTCCAAAGAAGGAGCCTCCACCACACTCTGGGGCAGAGAGTTCCACTGCTGAACGGCTCTCACAGTCAGGAAGTTCTTCCTCATGTTCAGATGGAATCTCCTCTCTTGTAGTTTGAAGCCATTGTTCCGAGTCCTAGTCTCCAGGGAAGCAGAAAACAAGCTTGCTCCCTCCTCCCTGTGGCTTCCTCTCACATATTTATACATGGCTATCATATCCCCTCAGCCTTCTCTTCTTTTGGCTAAACATGCCCAGCTCCTTAAGCCGCACCTCATAGGGCTTGTTCTCCAGACCTTTTATCATTTTAGTCTCCCTCCTCTGGACACATTCCAGCTTGTCAATATCTCTCTTGAATTTTGGTGCCCAGAATTGGACACAGTATGAGCTCCTGACCATTAATAGTCTAGCTTGCTGTTGACCTATGCAGCCCAAAAGACAGTTGCATCACACATCACGCATGTATGAGTAGATCAATAGACCCGCTTCTGCAGGAAGGTAACAGCACTCCATGCAATCATGCTGGCCACATGACCTTGAAGGTGTCTACAGAAAATGCTGGCTCTTCATCACCCAGAGCCAGACTTGACTAGACTTAATGTCAAGGGAAACTTTTACCTTTACCTATGCATAATTTTTTTTTTTAAAAAAAGAAACTGTTTGGTGAAATTGAACAAAGCAAGAAAAAAGGAAAGACGACCGAACAGGAGAATAAATTAAGTCAAGAAAACTAGACTAGAGTTTGCAAGAGCTGAGTAGTGCTGTTCATAACAGAGTCTCTTGGTCTCTTTGATCATAAAGCAAAGCTGCAATACATTGGTTTTTTAAATAAAAAAATGTCATAGTGGACTGAGCTGTGGCACAGCTAGTTAGTAGCCAGCTGCATTAAATCACTACTGACCAAGTGATCATGACTTTGAAGCCAGCCCAGGTCGGAGTGAGCTCCTGACTATTAATAGTCTAGCTTGCTGCTGACCTATGCAGCCCAAAAGATAGTTGTATCAGTCAAGTAGGAAATTTAGGTACCACTTTATGCAGAGAGGCTAATTTAACTAATTTATGACACCATAAAACCTTCCAGCAGGATGCATAAAAATGAGAAGAAGCTTTACCATCTCCACGCAGTGACGGTGGAGCAGTTTGCCTCTTCCCACGAAGAGAGCAATATAGTTCCGGCTGGAACTACTTTACAGGCTCTTAGCACTGGCCTGCCCCCTTCCTCATTCTGAAGCTGAACGTCGACCCACCACTCCCGCCCATTAAACAGTATATTAGGGTTGCCTAATTAGGGGGCCGGGTAGGAATTTTCCCCCTCTTATGTTCTGAGAGGGTTTTTTGCCTACCCTATACTGTTACAAAGCAAATTGGGATGGTGTGGCTTTAAATAGGTGGTCACGATAAATAATTCGGAGAAGCTAATAATTTGGTGTACGCCCGAGACACACCCTTCAGGGGTGAAGGCCATTAACTAAAACACTCACCTAAGGTTCAATTTGATGAGCTGAAAGGAATTATAATGGCCTAAAATAGAGAGATTATGGTCTCGGATACTCTGAGAGGGACTTCTCCGACACATTTCCTTCAGAGGTTACATGGATTGGGTGTCCAGGGGACCCGGGTGTTTTACCTTAACTAGCCCAGAGGTAGGCCGGACAGAGACGCTACCTTGGCTTTGCCACCAAGTTCAAGATCCATAAAATTGAGATCCAGTCAAAGTTAAACAGGTAACAATTAATAAAAGTTGCCCATATTTCAAATCCAAATATTGTTGTGTGGTCTCGTTATTTTGGGGGTTAGCAGGCAAAGTACTCTATCAAGGACTTCATGTCAGAAGTGGACAGTGAAGTGGCAGCTCCCCCAGTGGCCGGAATTGAGCATACCTTCATGAAGCTGGAAAGCTGGAATGTTAAATTGCCTCAAGGTTCTTGTGGGTTTTTTTCCGGGCTATAGGGCCATGTTCTAGAGGCATGCCCTAGAACATGGCCCTATAGCTCAAAAAAACCCACAAGAACCTAGTGATTCCAGCCATGAAAGCCTTCGACAATACATTAAAGTGCCTCTATTTCTATCTATATATGTTGTATGTTTATAGCATTGAATGTTTGCCCTTTATATGTGCACTGTAATCCACCCTAAGTCCCCTGTGGGGTGAGAAGGATGAAATATAAATACTGTAAATAAAATTAATTAAATAAATAGTCTTCTTACCTGTAAACTATAGTTATTTAAAATTTATACAATAAAAAATCTAAAATGTAGAGTATTTTTTTCTTTAAGAAAAACTCTCATAAATTCTAAAGCACCATCATAGATTTTCCCACTTCAAAGTCAAAATATTTATTTCGGTCATTGACCAGCACAGGAAATAGTGTCACATTTCCAGACAAACCTGGCATGTTTGGTACATTAAAAATATAAAAATATAAATATAACTACTAAAAACACAATATGGGTGAGGGAGCAGAAGGGGGAACAGGGTAAAAACATACAATGCCCAGATCCATCACCAAATTGTAGATTCAGGGAAGAAGATTACTGGACACACAGTTGACTTTTGGAACTAGTCATTCCCTGGCGGATTTTGTATGCTGCTGCACAGAACTTTGCGACATTGTAGGTTGTAGCTGAATTAGTATCTGCAAGTAGCAGGGAGGTATAAAATTGTCCTGAATGGCCTGGGTGCTTGTCTATCAGAGGTAAGATAAGCCTGGCATGGATATCCCTGTAGAACGGGCACTGAAGGAACACATGTTCTATTGTTTCTACAGAGGCAGAGCCTCTCTGGAAAGGGATCTTCCGGTAGCGGCCTTCGAGTACAGCTGATGGGAGAGCGTGGCATCGAGCCAGGGTGAAAGCCCTTCGATGAATAGGAACCTCTAAGTATGTTAAATATGCCATAGGGGAGGCAAGGTATCTGCTGTCTTCACTGATAAGGAAGCTTGGAGCCGAGGCCAGATCTAGTTGGCGCTCTCTGTCTGTGATACGTTGTTTAATAAGTGCTTTGGCTTGATTGTAATCCATAGCTAATAGTAGACCTGGAGAAAATCCCAACGAGGAGATTTTGGATGCTACCGCCTGCTTCCATGTGGATAGGAAGTCATCCTCCATGGTTAGTGGGGCAAGGCCAAGGGGTGCACGGGACAGTCTGAGCCAGAGGTTAAGTATGGCCACCCACACCCTGGCCTCCACTCTCATAAAACCCGTCTCTAGTCGCAGGGTGGCATTAGAAACGCATTTAGGGACCTGCAAGGCCGATCTCAGAAACTTGGACTGAACCAGCTCTAATGGGGCAAAACTGGGGAAGGGGCCCAACTGAGCACCATACAAGAGTTGGGCTAATGACTTGGCTTCAAACAGCTTAAGCGCTGCCAGTGTGAAGTGGCCCCCTCTTGTCCTGAGATATTTAATAGGCCTGGGCAGTTTCGTTTCGTTAATTCGTAATTCGTTAATAATTCGTTAATTTTTCCAATTACAAAACGATAACGAACCATTCTGGAGCAATCATTAAAAAAACCAAATTTTTAAACACGTTTTGTAAATGCTTCGCATTTCGTTATTGTATTCGTTTCGTTATTGTTCTGAGGTCGTTTCGTTATTATTTCCGCATGTCTGGGCCAGTTTTATGGTTTAATTAGTGGAAAAAAAATTATAATATCACACCAACAGTCAAGAACAGAGGGAGAAGGAAGCTTCAGAAGTTTTTGGAGGTTTTTTAGCGTATTTCGCGGTCGCGTCCGCCATTAACGAATCGATTCGTTATTGTTTCGGAAATCGATTCGTTAATTTTTTACCATTTACGAAATTTCATAAATATCGAACTTTTTAAAAGGAAAATTTTGTAATTATTTTAAATATCGAAACAAAAAAACCCCCCAAATACAAATCGATTTTAGAAACAAATTTTTGCGTTGTTACCCAGGCCTAATATTTAAGAATGGCAATTGAGCTCCCCTGCGCGGTGTTGGATACTTGATCCCCATGAGCTCTTCTGCTACCATTAGATTGGAATCTAAAATGTAGAGTATTTTTTTCTTTAAGAAAAACTCTCATAAATTCTAAAGCACCATCATAGATTTTCCCACTTTGTCAAATGATGTGATTCCAAACTTCATAGAAAACCTAACTTTTATTTCTTCACGTCGAAAAACCCCTCTGTCCTTTAGTGCTAATACTACTTTATATCTTTCTAGTGCCTTTTCTTTAACCTCCAAGATATTACAAGTCAGCCTCTAAGTGGCAAAGTCATTTCAGTGTAATCACTGGTATAATCCTTTTAAAACTTCCCCAATCGGTTCATTTCATAGATGCTGAACATCCCTTCAAAGACTTGAGATAGTTTTAAAATCCACTTTCATTTTCTAATCCACAGGCTGCAAAATGGATTCACTGTGTTACTGTTAGCTTCTACACAGTTCGGAAAGTTGACAAGAGTAATCTCTGTTTTGCTTCCACCATTCTGATCTGAGCACTACCTTTCTCTGACAATTCAGGTTGTCCATGAAACCAACACACTTTCCATCCCTCCATACAATGGAGAAAGTTATTGCCAAGGGAATTAATGTTCCTAGTGTTTAGAGCCCTTGCATATTGGTTTGAACAATGGGCTATGATCCTGGAGACCCCAATTCAAATCCTCACTCAGCCATGAAAACCCAATGGGAAGGAATATTGGAGACGAAATCTGGCCTGACGTGTCATTTTAAGTGGCCCATGAGGCTTTCAGTGCCAGGGCAATGTAGTTACCTTTATATAGGTAAAGGTAGTCCCCTGACATTAAGTCCAGTCATGTCTGACTCTGGGGTGTGGTGCTCATCTCCATTTCCAAGCCGAAGAGCCAGCGTTGACCGTAGACATCTCCAAGGTCATGTGGCTGGCATGACTGCATGGAGCGCCGTTCCCTTCCCACCGAGCGGTACCTATTGATCTACTAACATTTCCATGTTTTCGAACGGCTAGGTTGGCAGAAGCTAGGGCTGACAGCGGAAGCTCACACCACTCCCCAGAATCGAACCTGCAACCTTTCGATCAACAAGCTCAGCAGCTCAGTGCTTTAACCCACTGCGCCACTATATACCTTTATATAATTCTTTACAAATAGGTCTTTGAAGGCAGTCTATACTGTAGACTGAATAATAATAATAATAATAATAATAATAATAATAATAATAATCTTATTATGTATGAGAAAACTGAAACTGATATCCAGTCTCTGACTAACACTGTCCGAATCTTTAGCACTGATATCAACATGGAGTTTGGTTAGGACAAATGTTCGACAGTGGCACTGAAGAAGGGAAAAAAGAAAGGGAAACCATGGACCATATCCTCAGTTGTTGCAAGAAAATCACACAGACAGACTACAAACAGAGGTACAACTCTGTGGCCCAGATGATTCACTGGAACTTATGTCACAAGTACCACCTACCAGCAGTAAAGAATTGGTGGGATCATAAACCCGCAAAGGTCATGGAAAATGGACACGCAAAACTACTGTGGGGCTTTCGAATCCAGACTGACAAAGTTTTGGAACACAATACACCAAACATCACAATTTTGGAAAAGAAAAAAGTCTGGATTATTGATGTCACCATTCCAGGTGACAGTCGCATTGAGGAAAAACAACAGGAAAAACTCAGCTGCTATCAAGACTTCATTCTTTGTAATCATTCTTTGTAGCTAAATAGAATAAAATAAGCGTCTAGGACTATGTGATGTAATTTCGAATGATGCGCGCAGATCCAAGTAAGATGGCCTTTTGCAGTTGACAGATCATGATTTTGTTGATGTTTATTGTTTCCAAATGCCGGCTGAGATCTTTTGGCATGGCACCCAGTGTGCCGATGACCACTGGGACTACTTGTACTGGTTTATGCCAGAGCCTTTGCAGTTCAATTTTGAGGTCTTGTTTTAGTCTACTTAGCTACAAAGAATGATTTGGGATAGGTGAATCCATACATTTGTTTGTTTTCATGTTGCAGGTTGCTTCTGGTCACTTCTGGTGTGAAAGAATCAGCCATCTACAAAGACGTTGCCCAGGAGATGCCCGGCATGCCAATGCCTTAAATCAAGAAATAGTTTTCTAAGATCTACAGAGATACTTGCAGGGACACCTCAGCAAGCGAGAGTCCAAAAGTGGCAGGTTAAAACCCAGAACCCCAAGCCATGTCTGATACCAAATGAGGGACTCCCTCTTGGGCACACAGAAGATTGGGTGACTTGGAAGGTGCTAAACAGACTTCGCTCTGGCACCACGAGATGCAGAGCCAACCTTAAGAAATGGGACCACAAAGTGGAGTTTATGACATGTGAGTGTGGAGAAGAGCAATTCACAGACTACCTATTACAATGCAGTCTGAGCCCTGCCACGTACACAATGGAGGACTTTCTTATAGCAACACCAGAGCACTCTGAGTGGCCAGTACTGTTATGTACAGTTATGCGCGAACCAATTGTACAGGTGTGGATGATTAAGGAGGGAATTAATCTCAGGCCTCAATTGTGTATAAGAATATATTATAGAGGAGGCCAATTATTACTTGTAAATTAAGGTAACTGCCACCAACGTGAGGTATTTGAGGTACCACCGATGAGATCTGGCTTTACAGACGCGGATTAATTGAGATGAGATGGTCTTCAACAAAAGATAACAAGTTTATTGTGTACAAAGCGTATGGTTGCAGGTTGTTAAATAACTTATAGAACTTTGAATATCACTTGGTTTGTAATACAGTCCACTCTTCCAAATAACACAGCTCGTGGCTTTTACTGAGGTGAAGCTCTTTAGTGAACAATGTTTCCTACTATGAATAGCCTTCCAATTTGATTTTTCCTTGATCAAATCTCTGATCTCTAGTCCTTCCTTGACTAGGGATCATAACAAGCTTTCTTTAGTCTTCCTCGACTAAAGAAACTGGCCAGGTTTCTCTCTTCAGCCCTTCTAGACTGAAAAACCTCCAGCTGCTCACACACACCCCTCTCTCAGGCTTTTCAAGCCTCCACACTCACTCACACACTACTCCTTTTTCCAATGACGCACATAACTTTTTCTGCTTGGCTCCGCCCACTTCTCACTCTCCTGAGCTAGCCTGCCCGGTCTCCTTGGCAACGCTCACTGTGGATTCAAACCAGATAACTCTAGTTTTAGCTACTGTTACAAACACAAATATATACTCTAACAGTTAAACACATACCTAGTATCAATGACTTCTGCACAGCCAGGTACTGGTCAAAGGACACTTAATATAATGCCAAGTTTTTTTAAACTTTGTGTTTCTTAAATACATTACAACTGTACTTTTGCTTTGCTCCTGATTCGATAAATAAATCCATATGTTTTCAGCTGATGCAAGTTTTATCATATGTTCATTCATAAGACACTTTCGTCTTTCTTCCACATCAATCTACAGACAGAAATACATACATTTATATTGTATCTGAATGTTTGCACTTTCTTGCTTTTCATATTTCCCTGCCATAAAATACATATATTTGCATATGCTTTAGTGTAAAATTTGCATCACAGATGCATTTTAGTGTACTTTTTGATAATTGTAATGCAATTTTTTAAAGAGTGAAAGCAAAAAACGTTGCTCCTTAAAAAAAACCGCCCAAATCAAAGCATTCAAATGAAAGATACATGGTTGATCCATAAATGTTTTCTTTTTTTCTTAAGACCACAACTACATTTACTGTGTGTGCATCAATATCTGTTTACACACTCTGTTCCCAATTGAGTTTGAAAGGAGAGTTCAAAAATCAATAGCTCTGTCATTCATGACAAGAAAAGCATTTGCAAAAATGAATTTGTTATCGGGAAGGGAAAAGCCATGCATTTCTAGCTTCTTGCTTGGTGCAGCTCAAAAACTCTTTTAATTTAATGATGATTAATGGTACACTTGTCCGTGGCACTGCAAATACATTTCTATGTCCAACAGTGAAGTTAAATGTTTTTCATTGTGGAATGAAAGAGGTTTAGCTTAAAATTCAGAGAAATACATTGATGCTGAGATTTGATTATAAAATATTTTAAAATCTTTGAGGGTACTTTGAACAAATTTGGGTTCCATTTTGAAGAAAGAAAGAAAGAAAGAAAGAAAGAAAGAAAGAAAGAAAGAAAGAATTGTTTGTCTCACTGGGAAAAGTGCACAACTTTTACCAAAATCTTTCTAATAAATGAGTTAGCTTTAGTAATTGAAATGGAACTTGGATTCCAAACTCCAGCTTGACAAAGTGGTTACAATTTCTATGAACTGATATGTGAATTATTGGACTTGGAAGACAAATGGTACCATGACTTTTTTAGTTTCTCTTCCCAAATGAAATGTATTTTCTAAGTTGTAGGCTTGCGCAATTCAGCCAAAAGGCATGCCATTTCAAGATCCATTTTTGGCTAACCCCTGGTTCTATTTGCCGAGAAATTGCTTGAATAGGGAAGAGTTCTTGTTCTCCTTAAGCCGCTCCTCATAGGGCTTGTTCTCCAGACCCTTGATCATTTTAGTCGCCCTCCTCTGGACACATTCCAGCTTGTCAATATCACCACAATTGAAGAGAGATATTGACAAGCTGGAATGTGTCCAAAGGAGGGCAAATAAAATGATCAAGGGTCTGGAGAACAAGCCCTATGAGGAGCGGCTTAAGGAGCTGGGCATGTTTAGCCTAAAGAAGAGAAGGCTGAGAAGAGTTAAGATAGCCATGTATAAATATGTGAGAGGAAGCCACAGGGAGGAGGGAGCAAATTTGTTTTCTGCTTCCTTGGAGACTAGGATGCAAAACAATGGCTTCAAACTACAAGAAAGGAGATTCCATCTGAACATGAGGAAGAACTTCCTGACTGTGAGAGCTGTTCAGCAGTGGAACTCTCTGCCCCAGAGTGTGGTGGAGGCTTCTTCTTTGGAAGCTTTTAAACAGAGGCTGGATGGCCATCTATCGGGGGTGATTTGAATGCAATATTCCTGCTTCTTGGCAGGGGGTTGGACTGGATGGCCCATGAGGTCTCTTCCAACTCTTTGATTCTATGATTCTATGATTGCTAATTTCATTTAGCAAAGATTCGGCTTAATCTTCAGTCATTTTAAGGCCTATCTGCATGAAACCTGCGTCAGTCTTAGGATCCATTTACAACTGCAGGCCTGCCAAGTTTCAGAACAATTCACCAATCTAATGATAATTTAGAATTATTTTAAGTTTTTACCATAACATTTTTTAAAATAAGACAAACTGCAAGAGAGCATTTCTGGGAATTGTAGCCCAGTCTCAACCAATCAGAGCATGGATACAACAAGGCCTTTTATAATAATAATAATAATAATAATAATAATAATAATAATAATAATTTATTTCTATACCGCTCTATCTCCCCTAGGGGACTCAGAGCGGTTCCCAGGTAAAAATCACAGAACATACAAAGTAAAAACAACATAACCATAAGATCAACAGAACAAAATATTCATAAAAATTGTCGCCATAACACACATATATTGAAAGTAATCCTGCCTGTTCAAGGCAATTTAAAAAATTTAAAAGGCCGGGCCAAGATTTGTGCAAGCCCAAAGATTCTAGGGGCCCCAGGTACGGGTTTGTGGCTGTTCATTCCAGGGCCGACTAAAGAAAATGATCTGGGTAATTGATAGGAAGAATAAGGCCGTATTCAACAATGTATAGGGCTGAGTTAGAACGGACCATTTTCAAAGGCTTGTTGAAACCACCAGTTCTTCTAGTTCTTACGAAAGGAGGGGAGGGATGGGGCCTCTCTTATTTCCCTTGGAAGGGCGTTCCAGAGGTGAGAGGCCAACACTGAGAAGGTCCTCTCTCTCGCCCCCACCAACCGCGCTTGAGACGGTAGTGGAACCTAGAGGAGGGCCTCCCTGGAAGAACTTAGAGTTCGCGCTGGTTCATAGAGGGTTCATATAGGGTTTATTATTGGCTGAGAAACAGAGAGAGAGAGTGAAACTTCAACTCCCATCATGCTCTTAGGGGAACTCAGAAACCTTTTAGTGGCCGACCTATGCAAGTGCTGTTGGGAAAGCAAGTTCTCAGCAGGGTCTTCTCTGGAGGAGAAGCCTAGGGAACTTTTCCACTGCTGGGAAGGGAGAAAAACCACTGCAGGATCTTCTCAAGGAGCCATGTGGCAGACCTCTGTCTCAAGTATAATGTAGACATTAGGCCTGGGTAACAACGGAAAATTTTGTTTCTAAAATCGATTCGTTTTTTGGGGGGTTTTGCATTTCATTATTTAAAATAATTACAAAATTTTCCTTTTAAAAAGTTCGATATTTACGAAATTTCGTAAATGTGAAAAAAATTACAAAACATTAACGAATCGATTTCCGAAACAATAACGAATCGATTCATTAATGGCGGATGCGACCGCGAAATACCCTAAAAAACCTCCAAAAACTTCTGAAGCTTCCCTCTCCCTCTGTTGTTGACTGTTGGTGTGATATTATAATTTTTTTTCACTAATTAAACAAAAAACAACCATAAAACTTGCCCAAGACATGCGGAAATAATAATGAAACGACCTCAAAACAATAACGAAACGTTTTGTAAATGCTTCGTATTTTGTTATTGTATATAACAAAATACGAAGCATTTACAAAACGTATTTAAAAATTCATTTTTTTAAAAAAATTGCTCCAGAATGGTTCGTTATCGTTTTGTAATTAAAAAAATTAACGAATTATTAACGAATTACGAATTAACGAAACGAAACCGCCCAGCCCTAGTAGACATAACTCCATCCTCTCTGATAGCCAATAAATCTGACTTTCTTGATCCATTTTGCCCAGCTTTTTGGTTCCCTCCTTCCCATTCTGTTTTTGGGGATTACACAAGACACACCACCAGATATTATAAATCACTTTCAGTCAAACTGATCTGGGCCCAAGCCTACTAAGTAGGGGCTTTCTCTTATTTTAATTAACAAATTCATGCAGTATAAAAATTTCCTTGCATATTTTGTGTAATTTTTCAAACTTTAAACTGTCTTTTAAAAAGGTGAGGTAACTAGAATTATAAAAATATTTTTGTTGTGATTATACCATACCAAGAAAAATGGGTTTATATGAGGGCATTGTGATCCTGGCAATTTAGGCATTCTACTTTGTTTGATTGCTATTCCTGAAGCAACCAGGATTTTACTTAATTTTTTTATGGTAGTTCTAGTTATAGTTCTCATTTTATGACATTTGGCCTAGGAAAGGAAAGAATAGCTTGTTTAGCACTCTGAAGACTATTATTTCATTTCCTTCTACAATCATACTCTCAGTTTTTGCCCTCTTAATGCTTTTATCTCTCTATGCTGGTCTGATGGATGTTTAAATTGGGCAAACCTGAAAAGTGATATAAAGCTGTTCATGTCAAAGTTCTTGGGCAAGGCCTTGTGCCATTAAAATGGCACCAACATCTAGATAAGGAAGTCCCTGGGCCTTTTAACAGTACCACAAACTAAATACAGCTGACACAGAAGAGACCCAAGTGCCAAACAAATGGCTTTCCAGAGCCCGGCATGGTGATTGATAGTATATTACTTAAGAAAGCACAGTGTTTATGTGAAGACATGGCAATAAATTAGTTGTTAGCCTCTTTGCCTTTTTAAGCTTCTTTATCTTGGTGGTCCAAAAACCATTTTAAGATTGCTTCAGGCACAGTGGGATGATAAGGGAATCTTCATCTTATTGGAAACTGGAGAGAGCTGTGTGCCATCTCTGTGTATGAAGCACCTCTGATCGCTTATGACATAAAGATGCTATTGCTCTTTCTAAGATCACCCCAAATAAATATGACTTCTGACTCTTTGATGCTTATATGACTCACTTTCTCTCACTTACTTTCTCTTTCCCTGTCTGTATAGACATGCACAAATACAGCTGGTCCTCTGTACACATGGATTCTGTCAGAACCCAGATGTAGGGCTGGGCGGTTTCGTTTCGTTAATTCGTAATTTGTTAAAAATTAGTTATTTTTTTTATAACGAAGCAATAACGAACCATTCTGGAGTAACTTAAAAACGAAACGAATTTTTAAATTCGTTTCGTAAATGCTTCGGATTTGTTATGTATTCGTTTCGTTATCGGTTTGAGGTCGTTTTGTTATTATTTCTGCATGTCTGGGGCAAGTTTTATAGTTGTTTTTTGTTTAATTAGTGAAAAAAAAATATAATATCACACCAACAGTCAACAACAGAGGGAGAGGGAAGCTTCAGAAGTTCCCCCTGTCCCATTTGGAGGTTTTTAGCGTGTTGCGCGGTCGCGTCCGCCATTAACGAATCTATTCGTTATTGTTTCGTATTTGTTTCGTTAATGTTTCGTAATTTTTTTAACATTTACGAAATTTCGTAAATATCGAACTTTTTAAAAGAAAAATTTCGGAATTCTCTTAAATATCGAAACACAAAAAACCCCAAAAAACGAATCGATTTTAGAAACAAATTTTTCCGTTGTTACCCAGGCCTAGTACACATGGATTCTGTCAGAACCCAGATGCCTTTAAAACACGCCAGACACAAGATAAAGTTCAAAAAACAGCATTATTGTTAACAAAAAGTCTTGAAAAGCACTTAACTGCAGTGCTTAAGTCTGCTGGAGCAATTTGGCACCAAAATTGAGTCAATAGAGTAGACTAAAATATAATCTGGATTATAGTGTAGACTCTTAATCCGGATTAAACTAAAGGTGAAGCAATTCGCTTGAAAATCAAAATGGAGCACAAACAGTCTTTAAAGCTGGAAAAACATATTTTCAGAACAAAAAGTAGTTAGAGTCACTAAGATATTAATAAACAAAGTCCAGAAGTCCTGAAAGCGAAGTCAAACCGGTCCGAAGTCAAATCCGTAGAGAAGTGAAGCTGGAATGCTGAGGTCACCAAGAAATCAGGAACACACGAGGCTACAGCCCAGGACCCAAGTTGGCAGTTACAAAGAATTATGCCCAATGAAGACACTTTGCCGACTGCGACTTGCAGTTCAAACTGAACCCCCTTTTATCTCACAATTCTTCATCAGAGCTTGATGAGCTCCCCACCCTTTCTTCATCACTCCCAGCTGCAGCTGAATGCCCATCCCTCCACCTCTGCCAACGATTATCAGGGGTCAGATTCTGCCAAGAGTCCCCTGGCTGCCAATCCCCAGTGAACCCCTCAAATTCCTCACTAGAGCTGGGCTGGTTACAAATATACCTTATGTTTTGCACACAGGTCCAATTTAACTCCTCATCATCATCCATGTCACTCCCAATCCCAGAACTCCTTTCAAAACCAAAGAAATCTTCATCCTCTGTTGGTGCACAAAGTATTTCCCGAATACGTTTCCTTTGTAATTCGCCTTTAGACTCTGACTCACGAGCAGCCCTCTTTACACTTCTGCTCACTCCTCCATCCCCCATTTCACAATCAGAGAAACCTGAGAACGTTTCATCCTCGCTTGGAGCCATAATGATTTCCCTAACGCACTGACGCTGCTGTTTTCCCTCTGACTCCAAAGCAGCCCCGTTTTCCCTGCTACTAGGAGTAGCAACTCGAGAAACACGCTGAACTACAACAGATTCTGTATTTGTAACTATCCACAGCTGTAACTATCCACAGCTTGAAAAATTAAATCTGAAAAGAAAATGATTTTGCCATTGTATATAAGGGACACCATTTTATTACACCATTGTATATAACAAGACTTGAACATCCACTGATTTTGGTATCCACTTGGGATCCTGGAATCAAACCCAAGTGGGTTACACTACATTATTACAAGCAAAGGCTAGGCTTGTATAAGACAACAATGGAAGTGCTGTAATATGGTTTCCTGCTTCATGTCTGTCATATGTTCTGCACTTGATGGTGCTTGGTGATGGATGGGTTAATGTAAGTATTAGTTCTAAAGGGTTTAGTGATCTGTAAGTAAAAGTTCATGGGTGAAAGCAATTAATGGTGGAGGTATGCAAGAGATGGGTTGCAGCTGGGTGTTTGTGGATATTCGAGTTTCTAGTTGCTGTTTCCAACCCCGTCTTTTCCGATGATCCCTGGCCACAGGTCGAAGTCTCGCCCGACTCTTGCATTGAAGTCCCCCAGGAGGATGATTTTGTCCTCCTTAGGTATCCCCGATAGGACGGTGTCCAGCTGACAGTAGAATTTCTCCTAGATGTCTTCATCAGCATCTAGTGTTGGTGCATTGGCACTTATGATGGTTTCCCATTGGTTTTTGGCAAGATCAATTCGGAGGGTTGAGAGTCATTCGTTGATGCCAGTGGGTGCTTCGGACAGATGTTTCATCAGATCATTTCTGATAGCAAAGCCAACTCCGTGTATTCTTTGGTCTTTTTCTGGCAGTCCCTTCCAGAAGAAGGTGTAGCCTCCTTTTTCTTCCTTCAGCTGTCCCTCTCCTGCTCTCCGGGTCTTCTGAAGGGCTGCTATGTCGATGTTGAAGCATCCCAGCTCCCCTGCAATGATGGCAGTTCTGCGTTCGGGGCGTTCACTGCCACTGTTGTCCATCAGTGTCCGTACGTTCCACGTACTGAAGTTCATTTTTCTTTTTTGGCCGCAGGGTGGTGACCCTACTGGATGTGGCAGTCCAGTCAGGGATAAGAGAGGCAGACTATGTTTAGGGCACCTTTTCTAGCCCCCTCCCCATGTGGGGTGAGCAGAGTGGATCCTCAAAAGGGCTGCTCAGTCACGGATACAGCTGCC
Source organism: Anolis sagrei (assembly GCF_037176765.1). Lineage (NCBI taxonomy): Eukaryota > Metazoa > Chordata > Lepidosauria > Squamata > Anolidae > Anolis > Anolis sagrei. The sequence goes on along the minus strand of NC_090028.1, from coordinate 15,499,061 downwards.
GAACTTCTCAACTGCATCGGACCTTGAGGTAGAACGACTGAGTCCGTACCCACCGCCCATGTGCCAGTCTGTGACTAGGGGCTTCCAGATTTCACAGTCCTGCCCCCGTCACCACTCGCTGATCGCCATGGGACTTTTGTTGGTTTGTTTCTTTATTTTCTTTGGAAGACGCCTGTGCGTGGGTTTTTTTAATGTGTGGAGGTCAGTGCACAACTGATCAACACACAGTCTTCACAGAGTGAGGTTCCACTGGTGATGTAGTTTATGGATATAAGGAACTAGCCTTGGGACTTATCTTCAGGAGAAAAGTATTTGTCATATTTTGGTGGTGGATGCTGTTGGATTTTCTCCCAGGTCTGTTGGATTTTCGCTATCCTGACCTGTCTCCTGTAATCTTTGACCCTGGAACCTTGAACTTTTGGACGGTATGGACACTTGATCCCTGGACTTTGTTTATTGAACTCTCGGCGTTTGACCACTAGACTAGACCCTTTGATTACGGTGTAGCTTTTGCTATCAGTTTTTGTTTATTGTGTGGCTGAGTGCTATCTTTTATATTGTGGTCTATTAAAACAGCCAGCAAGTAAGTGCTGTTTTAATTCAACTGTTTGATAAAACTGGGAGTTTGGTTCATCTTTACCTAAATAAGGCAGAGCCCTGGCAATGTGACAATGTCCTCCTAATCAGATAGAAAACTTTTTTAATTCTTGTAATCACTAATACATTTTTCTGATCCCTCAGAAGAATAGATAACTTTTTCATCCTGATTAATGATGATTAAATATTAAAATCACATTGTCATATGCAGATTCATAGAAAGATAGTCGTTATCAATTTGCCTCATTATCATGAGTGCTTTCTGTAATCTACACATTTCTGTCTATGTGGGTTTTTCTTAGACTACAGATGTGTGATTTTTGAAAGATAATTGGTTTGAAGGCATAGAATTAAATTAAAATGAAAGTTAATACTGCCCCCCCATCCCCCTATACCGCATGTCCCCCACCATGCCTTTATAGAATGCTATAGATTGGACATAAGTCAACCCTGAATTAAGACTTCTGAAATTCAAGTGCACCAAGAACAAATTGCTTTCCTTTTCTATTGAACAGATTTCTATCTTTTTATACTTATGATATCATGAAAGCTGTTCGAGGAGGGAAATTCACTTGTCAGCTTAATCTGCTAAAAATAATAAAAATAATAAGGAGTTGACTATTCAGTCATTTTCCCCCATTTGGGTTTTCGATACTTTGGCTGTCATGCTAAAACTATTTGTCAAATACTGCCACATATGGCAGCTGGGTTGTTGGGTTTTGGTGACCCCATTTGTCATCTCCTTTTGTCCCACTGACCTTAACTCAAAAATGATTGGATACAATAAAAATAAATTAAATAGTAAAAATAACAAAAGTCTAAATTCAATAAAAAAATATAATAAAACAACAATAATATAAAAATAAAATAACAATAATAACAAAAATAAATATAATAAAATAAAATAAATATATATAAAAATAATAATAATAATAATAATAAATAAAGTAATAACAATAATAAATTAATAAAGGAAATAACTAATCATAATTAACAGTAATTAATATCTAGCAATATTTACCAACAATATCTAAAATAAGCAAATAATAAATAAATAAACAAACAAGTGAACTGAAATTAACTTAAATTAAAAAAAAAATTAATTACTAGAGTGACATAGGAAAACTTAAAAGAGGAAAAGAAGCATAACACAACTATACCAACATATAACCATCTATAAAGCCAGCTCAACATAAGTTTAATTCCTGATCTAAATTGATCTAAAGATAAAACAACTCAGAAAAAGGATACTAATATAATAAATATAATAAATATAATAAATATAATAAATATAATAAACAAGTGAAAACAACATATATATATACATATATGAATGACTAGATAATACCTTCGAGACCTCACAACAAGGAAGAAACACAATATAATAATAGATCATAGATAACATTTACAACCCCAAAACAAGAAACGCCAGTAACAATACTACAAACAATCAAATTAAAAATAAACACATTAAGACCCCCCCACAATAAAACATGGAGAAAAAAGGGGAAAAAACCAACAGGAAAAACTCACTCACAGAAGAGATTGGGGTGAAAGATATCCTAAAAGAAATCTGGAAGATTCAAACAGAAATCAAGAATCAAAATGAATTGTTAAGAGGAGAGATGAAGGAGATGAAAAAGGAGATGAAAGAAGAAATGAAGACACTAATTAAAGAGGAAATGAAGAACCTGGGAGACGACATGGAGAAATTAAAAAAAGACAACAAAGATCTGATAAGAGAGAACAAAGAGATGAAGACAGAACAAGGAATCATGAAAAAGAAAATAGAGAACCTAGAAGGAAGATTAGCCACATCCGAACTGCAACAGGAACTTCTAGAAGCCAAAGTAAAAGAACACCAATTAAGATTTAGAAACGTAAAGGAAGAAGAAAAAGAAAACATCAAAGAAACTATAATTGAGATCATATCCAATATCACTAAGAAACCAAGATCCAGTATAGAGATGGACCTAGACAGGGTATTCAGGATTCAAACTCAATACTCCAAAAAATTCAAAACCCCTAGAGATATCATAGTCTGCTGCGCAAAAAAATCATTGAGAGATGAAATCCTAGGTGAGAATGCAAAGGAACCGATAATACACAAAGGGAACAAAGTAGTAATTTTAAAAGAAATTCCCTCCACAGTCCTAGAGAAACGGAGAAAGTACTACTTTTTGACAGACGAACTGAAAAAGAGACACGTAAAATTTAAATGGGACAAGAGGGAGGGTATAATGGTGACCTGGAGAGAAACTAAATATTGGCTCACCTCCGAAGCTAAAGCAAGATCATTCTGGGAGAGACAAATCAAGACAGAGAATCAGAAGGAAGAGGACAAGAATAAGGAGAAAGAGAAAAACCCGACATTACAATTGAAAATCGCAGAGAACGACCAAGAAACAACAGAACATCCAGAGGAACAAGAAGAGGAGGAATATGAAAATCGAAGAAAAAGAGCCAGAGAACTGTCACCAAAGGTATACCCACCCCAACAGATGGAAGCAAGGAAGGACACGGATATAGTAGAAATAAATAAAAATAATGATGGATTGTAATATTAAAGTGTACAGTAATAATGTCAATGGCCTGAATATGCCTAATAAAAGAAGGAAAATTTTTCACCAATTAAAAAAAGAAAACTATAGCGTTATTTCTCTGCAGGAGACACACATTACAAAACAACATAGCGACCTCTTAGAACATCACAGATTAGGAAATATGTTCCACACATCGGGCCCCCAGAAAAAAAATGGAATCGTAATGTACATTAATGAGAAAATACCATCAAAATTAATATTCAAGGACCAGGAAGGGAGAATACTAGGTGTAAAAATAGAGATAGAAGGGAGGGAAATACTAATATGTTCCATCTATGCGCCGAACTCCACAAAAGATAATTTCATCAATAGATTGAAAAGATATATAGAAGAAGTAGAATACAAAGATCTACTCATTCTAGGAGATTTTAACGGAGTGATCGACCACTTAAATGATAAATCTCCCAATAAACGAAATGCCAATCCTAAAAAATCGGGCATACTCCCAAAAAAATTTATAAATATGCTAGCGGACCTGGAACTAAAAGACATCTGGAGATACCAACACGAAGGTGAAAAAGATTTCACCTTCTTTTCACACAGACATAAAATCTGGACCCGCATCGATATGGCCTGGGGATCCAAAACAATATTACCTAATATATCGAAAAGTAAAATACTGCCTATGATAAATTCAGACCACTCCCCGATATTGATAATAATAAATATACACCGGAAAGAAAATAACATCTATAACTGGCGTTTGAAGGACAATCTCATAAAGGACCCCAAACAGCTAAAACACACAAACCTGATAATAAAGGAATATTTCGACCTTAATATAGACAAGGGAACACCCATAAATATAGTATGGGATGCCAAAAAGGCCTATATAAGAGGACATTTCCTCGAAAGAGGAGCCAGAATGAAAAAGATTAACAAGGAAGAATGGGATAAGCTTCTTATGGAAATATCCAAAGCTGAAACCCAAGTAAAAGAAAACCCGTACAACAAAAAAACCCTACTCCATCTAGAACTTCTGAAGAAACAAATAAATACTCTACAATTAGAGGAGATAGAAAAGAAACTTAAATTCGTCAAACAATATCACTTCGAAAACGCGAACAAGATCGGGAAGTGGTTAATGAGAAGAATCAACATCAAAAAACAAAAGAGATATATAACAAAAATAGAGACGAATGAAACAAGTTTCTTCCAAACAAAAGACATAACGGAGCAATTTGTACACTACTATAAAGACCTCTATAAGGATGAGAAAGTTCCAGAGGAAAAAATCTCACAATACTTAGGAAGGCAAGACATACCACGCATAACAGAACAACAAAGGGAAGCCTTGAATAAGATCATCACACAAGAAGAGATCAAAACAATAATAAAAAATATGCCGATAGACAAAGCTCCAGGACCGGATGGTTTTACCATCAGATACTACAAAACCTTCCAGGAAATTCTAACACCTTTTTTGCAGAGAATTTTCAACAACATATTAGAGGAAGGCCACATCCCCGACTCCTGGAAGACAGCCTCTATCTCGCTTATATACAAAGAAAACACAAACAGCACGTCGGTCAAAAATTACAGACCTATCTCGTTGCTCAATGTCGATTATAAAATCTTTACTGGAGTGCTAGCCAACAGGCTAAAAAATCTATTAAACCAAATAATAACGGAAGATCAAACAGGGTTCTTACCCAAACGCCAACTAAAAGATAACATAAGAACTGTAGTAAACATCATAGACTACTGTGAGAAGACAAAACAGAAAGAAGTAGGCCTAATGTTCCTCGACGCAGAGAAAGCGTTCGACCGGGTTAACTGGAACTTTATCAAGGCAGTGTTGAGAGAAATGGATATCGGATACCAATTTACCAAAGCGATGGGAGCCATATACAACGAACAAACTGCAAAAATAACGGTCAATGGTCAGCAATCTGTAGACATCCCTATATTAAAAGGAACGAGGCAGGGATGCCCCCTATCGCCGCTGATATTCATTTTGACTCTTGAAAGCCTACTTAACAACATAAGGAAGAACCCGGAGTTAACAGGGTTAAAAATTAAAGGTCATTCTTTCAAACTGCGCGCATTCGCAGACGACGTTGTGTGTTTTGTGGAAGACCCAATTAATAACATAAACAAATGGCTATCGACAATTGATGAGTATGGTGAAGTAGCGGGCCTAAGAATAAACAGAGATAAAACACAGATCATTACAAAAAACATGAGTAAGGAGAATCAGGAAAAGCTAATAGAACAGACAAAAATAAAAGTCAGCAATAAAGTAAAATATCTCGGAATAACAATCTCTCCGAACAATAACCACCTCATTAAAAACAACTATGAGAAGAAATGGTTGGAAATCCAGAAAAAATTGCAGAAATGGTCTCAGTTAAATCTGTCACTATTAGGTAAAATAGCCGTAATTAAAATGAACGTGCTGCCGGATCTCCTCTTCACATTTCAGTCATTACCAATATTGAAAACGAAAACGATGTTAGAGAAGTGGCAAAAGGAAATCATTAAGTTTATTTGGAATAAGAAGAAACATAGAATAAAGGCAATACATCTGGTGGATGATAAAAAGAGAGGGGGATTAGCCCTCCCAGAGATTCAACTGTACTACGATGCTGCCGCCCTAAGTTGGATCCGCGATTGGGCAAAACTCAGTAAAGAGAAGATACTAGCAGTGGAAGGGTTTGACATAAGTCAGGGCTGGCACGCTTATCTTTGGAGAGATAAAGACAAAAAGGAAAAACTTTTCAAAAACCATCCAATAAGAGCCGCCCTAATTAACATCTGGAACAAGTACAAAAATAAATTCCATCAAAGGACGCCACTGTGGTTCTCTCCTACTGAAGCCCATCACAGAAGAGAAATACCTAGGAGGATATGGCTCACATACAAACAACTAATCAACATCAAGGGACAAGAAATAGCATTAAAATCCAGAGAAGAACTAAATCAAATAGATGCTTCTATCTCCTGGTTCCATTACCTCCAGATCAGAGAGAACTTCAGAAGAGACGAGAAAGTAGGTTTTGAAACAAAAACCACATTTTGGGATAGCATTCTAACAACTGATACAAAACTTATAAGAAAAATATATAACCAGCTACTCTCCTGGGCCACGGAGACTGAACAAGTCAAAGCCAATATGACCACCTGGGCAAGAGACATAGGCCGTTCAATACCCCTAGCTGACTGGGAGAAAATATGGAAAAACAAAATCAAATATACCTACGCCACGGACATTAAGGAGAGTTGGTACAAAATCTTTTATAGGTGGTACCTAACCCCGGAAATTCTGGCCAAAATAGACAAGAACAAAAAAGAAGATCGATGTTGGAAATGTGAGAAGGAAAAAGGCACGCTACTACACATGTGGTGGAGTTGCAAACGGATCAAAAAATTCTGGACACAAGTCCACAGATCGATAGAAAAAATATTAGAAATAAAATTTAACCCGATACCGGAAACCCTAGTATTAGGACTCCATAATCTTAAACTAGATAAAAATGAAGACAGAATACTTTTTTATTTAACAACAGCAGCTAGAATGGTCATAGCAAGACTGTGGAAAAGCAAAGAAGTTCCATCACTGGAACTCTGGACTGAAAAGGTATTAGATATATTAAATATGGATATCCTGACACAAAAAATCTCTCAAAGTTATAGGAAACCTCAGAAAACCAACTGGAACGCAGTATTAAAATTAATAAAAGAGGAAAACAATGGGTTATACACTATAGCACTACAATAACAATCCAAGAAAGAGAGTTAAAATCAAGGAGAACCCAAGGGTTTAAATACCCGGAGCAACTCAACAACAAAGATAATTTCTACACTTGCAGAAAGTTAACCATCTGACACAAGAAAGAATTAAATGCTATATTTAGAGTTTAATATGTAAATCGTAAAAACTATAACAGCAATTTAAAAATATATATGTATACATATAGGTACAAATGTAAAAGTCAAACTTATTATATGAATCCAAAGAAGTGTAAACCACGACGGATAGACCTGGAAGTACCATACCCTTCCCTTGTTATCTCCACCCCCCACCACTCCCCTCCCCCTACCTGTAGACCCCTCCCCTACCCAACTCTCCCTTCTCCTTCCCTTCACGCTTCCCCCCCCTAGTATGTATCCTACCCTTCTGACTCTATTTCCTGTTTTTAATACTTTGTATGTTTATGAAAATTAATAAAAATTATAAAAAAAAAAAATGGATGCTATTTTCTAAGCAAGAAGGAGTTTCTGGGGAAAGAGAGTGGAATATTAAAGCAAAAAGCCCTTAGTAAGCCCCAGGACATAATTGGAGGACCTGTTTTCTGAGCTAAAATGTTTTAGTTCTAGTTAGTGGACATGGGAGGGGGGCATCACTCTAGGGAAAATAATGTCATGTACAACCACCTTGAATGAAATTAATAGTAACGGTGCTGGTACAGCTGTACCAGAAGCTCCCACTTTATTTGCTTTGTATTAAGTGTTTGCTTGCAGCCCAAGACTTGGGATTCTGCAGAAGGGTGGCTTCCTGTTAAAGTTTGCAGTTATAGGACAGGCCCCCTGTCTATCATCGTTAAGTTTGGTTCCGCCCCCTGTTCAGGACAATTGAGAAGGGAAGGGAGCCATTTTCAGTCAGTCTCGGCAAGGTTAGTCAATGTACAGGACGTGTACAGACTTCTCCTGTACAAAGGCTTCAACCCTTAAGACCTCCCGGAGGAGAACAGTTTTAAGAGCAAAAGGATTCCCAAAGATTCCCAGGGAAACAGCCCTAAAGCTCTGAGGAATTTCAGAGGGAAAAACAGCTTTGAACATTTAAGAACTCCAGCTGAAGTGACTACAGGCCTACTGGTAGGTCCACTCGGTGCTTTGAGACGCAGTTCAACCCGGTAGTGGCGCCCACATCAGTTAGGTTTAGGTTCACAGATAGCCTGGGAGAAGTTTGGAAAGGGATTTTCCTTTAGAGTAAAGTAACAGTTAGAAACCACCAGTTGCACAAAAGCCTGGAAGAATTTGTTTAACCTTTTGAAGACAAAAGAAGTTTCTGTTGATTGTTCACCAATAAATACTTTATTATATTTCACAAGCCCTCTAAAGACTGTTTGTGGTGAAAATCCTTAAGAATTTCTCTTCGGGCCCCCTGGCTTCCCACTGGGCTAAAGTTGCACGTCCTGTTTGAAACGCAATTCGTTTCAACCCCAGCGCGCGACAGAACAGTAACATACCATTACAAGATGAATATTGCTATAAATGTGTTTTGGTGCACACTGCTCTAGCTATCATGAATGTATTTGTTATAGTAAATTTTGTACTTGCCACGTGGTTACTAGATTTATTTAAATGTTGGGGATGGGATCTCTCTCTCTCTCTCTCTGACCCCCCTACATCAGAATGAGAGAGATTGTAAATCACTGCCCAGCCACACTTCCAGTATTTTGCAATAGGTAAGATTTTTTCTTCTCTTTTGAACATCACTAGTGGGAGGTCTTTGCCAATCTTGTAATCATTCACCATAGTGTTGTGGGAAAATTGGTTTTGGGTCAGACAATACAATTTATGTGGCTATATTCATATTGCATCCAATTATTATTATTATTATTATTATTATTATTATTATTATTATTATTATTTCGGTTGCTTCTACCCCGCCCTTCTCACCCCAGAGGGGACTCAGGGCGGCTTACAAAAGGCACAATTCAATGCCTAACAATTCACAAAATACAGTACAATATACAGACGGTTGTTTGGGAGACGAAGGAAGCTACTTACTTGCTTTTACAACTTGGCTGAAGGACTTAGGAAAAAGACTGAATATCATGTGAAAATAAACTCCTTTGAAAAAGAATTGTACTGACTTTTGCATGGACCTACGGAAGGTTGTTTGGGAAACGAAGTAAACTACTTACTTGCCTTTACAACTTGGCTGAAGGTCTTAAGAGAAAGACTGAATGTCATACTTCCAAATGTTATATCTGTTTCTGGGTATATTTTCCCTGCTGATTCCAAAAATGGCACCAGTTTTCCCCTATCAGCTCTAATTTTTGAGATACATAACATATGCTATATACCAGTCGCCATCTGTTTGCTCATAAAAATAATGATAACCAAATCTAGGAAACTAGGTCTGATAAGTTCTATCCAATGCATTATTTTTTAATCGGCACCCAAATAACACCAGGGACAGTCCTAAAAACCAAGACGCCATGATTTTTGTTGTTGTTGTTGCTGGGCTGTGTAACCTACTACTTCTTCAACTCTGGTGACTACACATACCAGGAGAAACCCTCTGTGGCACTGTGTTGGTTCCAAAATAGTGCAACCAGTTCAAGACCACTTTGACCCTACTAGGTCATCCCTTGGTCCATGTGTTGTCACTGTTCCTTGTCAGTCACAGAGCCCCCTGAATGTACCTGGCTATTGTCTGTCACATCTCCTCATAACAGGACACATGTGCAATGAGCAAGGATGAGATAGAGCAGTGTTTCTCAACCTGTGGGTCCCCAGGTGTTTTGGCCTACAACTCCCAGAAATCCCAGCCAATTTACCAGTTGTTACGATTTCTGGGAGTTGAAGGCCAAAACATCTGGGGACCCACATTTTGAGAACCACTGGGACGGAGAAACCTCCTTTTTGCTGTTCATGTGGACTTCAATGGAAACATACTGGCTGATTTTGGGTAACTCTGAATTGCCTGTGGGCTGAGAGGGGCATTATATCAATGTAGATAATAATAATAATAATAATAATAATAATAATAATAATAATAATAAATACTCACAGCCTCTCATCCTCAAAAGAAGGCAAATAGAAATTACCTCTGAACAAATCTTTCCAAGTGTGCTATCGCACGCTGGGTCTGAAATAATGTCTGTTTACAGGACGTGCCTTCTGTATGCCCAACGGGATGCCGGGTTGCCTCAGCTGAAGGGCCCCTTAGATTTCCCAACACAAAGTTCTATTGAGGCTCAAAATAAGTTCAACAAAGTTCTTTATTTGGGCTTAAATCATCAAACAAATGAATTAAATGCTTTATAACCTTGGAAAACCGGTAGCTTCCTCAATCTGCCATCAAGGGCAGACAACTGGTGGTAAACTGTTCCTTTCTTCCTTAGGGAAATCTTCTGACTCCTCCCTGGGCAATCTTTCTTTACCTTGTTGGCGTGAGGCCCCTACTCCTGGCTCCAAGCTGCTTTATGGATAGCCCGAGTGGTCCCTTACCAGACAATGGTTGCTGTAGATCTGCCAAGCTGAAAGGTGTCCTTTAGTTTTACTCCACAAAGGCTGTAGGAACTGTCCTGTTGCCCCAGCAAAGGCTGGCTGTATTCCCCCAGGAAAAGCTGTGGGATTATCTCTTTACTCCCCCCCCCCCCCAGCAGAGCTGTGAGAAATGAAGCCTTTGTGCAGGTGGGAAAGAGAATCCCACATGTCCTGCTGTTAGGCTGAACAAAGGTTCTCCTTTGCCTCAAAAACCCTGGGAAAAAGGCGGGTCTAAAGACTCTAACGATGATTGCCAGGTTGCTGGCCCTATGACTGCAACCTGGGGAAGCTGCCTGATTGCAAAATGTGTGGCTAAATAAATTCATACAAACTAGCAAAGCAAGAAAAAGAGATTGAAATATCCTGGCACTGCCATGCCAGCACACCAAGAAACCCTATGACATGAGTCAGAAATTATTTGGCATAAAATGGCAACCTCCAAATTATGCCACCAAGTTTCAGTGGGCAGCCACAAAATATTTTTTTTTAAAAAAAGTGGACAAAGAACAGTCCCCAGCACTCAGTTCCTGTGGGTTTTTTCGGGCTATATGGCCATGTTCTAGAGGCATTTCTCCTGACGTTTCGCCTGCATCTATGGCAAGCATCCTCAGAGGACCTCACCTCTGCGGATGCTTGCCATAGATGCAGGCGAAACGTCAGGAGAAATGCCTCTAGAACATGGCCATATAGCCCGAAAAAACCCACAGGAATTGAGTGATTCCAGCCATGAAAGCCTTCGACAATACATAGTCCCCAGCACTGTTCTATATAGGATGATGAATGTAATTTCTCACGAGAACAGGATGTCCTATGAGACCCACCACTGGCATCAATGGATACCCTGTTTCCTTTGAAATATTAATTATATTATATTAATATAATATTAATTTTTGCTCCAAAAGATGTGTTATGGCTTATTTTCAAGGGATGCCATATTTTTACAAATTCACTTTGTAAATGAACTGTCATTAGGGCTTGTTTTTGAAGTAGAACTTACATTTCTGTCATCCTCAACAATCCTGAAAAATCATGCCAGGACTTATTTTTGGTGCAAGTTTTATTTTAGGGAAACACAATAACTGGCCCATTGTTGATGTGTACTAAAAGTAAGTTTAGATCAGATTTCCTTGCAGTGATGAACTCTGAATTTTTAACCACTGTTGTTTTGCTAAAGCAATGTTAACACACAGGCAGAAGAGAAGATTACAGACCAAATAAGATGTCTGAAGGGATTTAAAAGATGAATATTTTTCCATTAACCACTTTGTTTTATCTGCTTTCATACATTTACATTTTGCAGTAATCCAACAGTTACTGATGGAGTCTTGATTCCTGCATTTTTGGCAAACAAACACAGGTAGATATTAGTTCCGATATAAATATTTCCACAGGCTGTGGGTTTTCCCCTTCCCCCTGCAATGTTATTGTCTGATTTATACCTATCAGCAAAGTCATGGGAAAGTCACAATTTCTTTTTTTCTGTCTATTACTTTCTTAACGTGAGCACCACTTTCTGTCCTGTATCTTTGATGTACTGGCTACTTGATGCGGCTGGCAATATAAATCCATGCTTCACTCTTATTTACATAGGCAGAAGTTATGTAGTGACAAGGTCCCTTCAAGGCTTGAATGGCTTATTAATATCTTGCACTAAATAGCATCTGGTATCAGTCTTGTCCCGCAGACATGCATGTAGTGATTTAAAGCTTTCATTCTTTGAATTCAAAATGTAATTTTAATGCATTTTTGTCAGCTGTCTTTGCAGCTTTTAAATAAGATCCTATCATCTTGATATACTCCCAAATAAATTGAAATTCAACTGGGGGGAGAAAGGCAAGTATACATTAGGGCTGGGCGGTTTCGTTCGTTAATTTAGTAATTCGTTATTAATTCGTTATTTTTTTGATAACGAAGCGATATTGAACCATTCAGGAGCAACTAAAAAACGAAACGAATTTTTTCAATTCGTTTCGTAATTGTTTTGAAATTGTTTTGAAATCGATTCGTAATTGATTCGATATTGTTTCGTTATTATTTCCGTAAGTCTGGTGCAAGTTTTAGGGTTGCTGTTTGTTTTCTCAGTGAAAAATAAATAAATTATCACACCAACAGTCAACAACAGAGGGAGAGGGAAGCTTCCTGTCCCATTTGGAGTTTTTTTAGCGTATTGCGCGATTGCCCCCGCCATTAACGAATCGATTCATAATTGTTTCGAAATTGATTCGTAATTGATTTGTAATTTACGAAATTTCGTAAATATCGAATTTTTTAAAGGAAAATTTCGGAATTAATTTAAAAATTGAAACGCAAAAACCCCCTAAAAACGAATCGAGTTTAGAAACAATTTTTTCCATGGTTGCCCAGCCCTAGTATACATGCATGTAATATCACCCACCCACATCTTCCTATATTGAACATTTCTATCAAAGTTAGGTGTTAGGTTTCTTTTTCTCAGCCTGTTTATGTTAGTGTTTGTTATGAAATAATGGTCCCAGTTTCCTTTCAAATGCACTCTCAATTACTGTTATAAGAAGTGACTCAGATTTAAACAACCTGTTCTTGGCTGGGTCAACCGGGCAGTGGGGATATCCAGCTGCCTATCCTGGATGGCGAGCCGCTACGCCCGTCACTATTGGTAAAGAGTCTGGGAGTCCTTTTGTATTGGCATTTCTGTGTGCTTTCAAATTGATTTTGACTTATGGCAATCCCAGCACAAGCCCTGTCTACATGAGGAAAAATGCACTCATCCAATATTGGCTGCTAGTCTAACACAAGACTTTTATAATGATTAGCACCCCAACCAGTTTTTTTGGGTACTGAATCTCTTTAAAAAGAATTGCCATTTACCCCAAATTCTGGTTGAAGACACACATCCATTCCAGAATTTTTTTTTCTCATGTGGCTGTCTCCAACATACAGCTTTGCATTAGGTTTGGAGAAGGAGTTATGGATTGACTAAGCTTGTTGGTGGGAGGTGACAATGGCTAGCAGATTATATGATTATTTCCACCAAGAAAAGGGCTTAGTCATAGCTGAATGTTTCATTTTAAATTCATCACTGATATACTACTTGTACACCATCATCATCATCACCATCATCATCATCATTTAATAACTTATTAATCGCCCTCCATCTGAGAATTCTCCAGGCGATTTACAGCTAAATTACAAAAGATAAAATACATACATACAAAAATTAAAAATCAACAGAGATTGAATGCTCTAGTAAAAAGCCAGGTCTTAAGTGCGAGAGTAAAAGGCCCTAAGTCACGCATGGCTCTCATGTAGGGCGGCAAGGAATTCCATAAGGCAGGGGCAGAAATAGAAAAAGCCCATCTGCGTCTGGTCCTTTCCAAGTGCACTTCTCTAGAACCCGGTATATGGAGTAAGTCATGTTGGGCTGGTCGTTGCGACCTCCAATGATGGGAGAAGGAGAGGCGGTCCCTAAGGTACGATGGACCCTGGCCGTAAAGAGTTTTAAAGGTCAGAACTAACATCTTATACAGACCATGGTACTCAGTTGGAAGCCAATGTAAATGTTGCAGCACTGGTGTTATATGGCATTTCATGGGTGTTCTTGTGAGTAACCTGGCTGCCGCATTCTGAACAATACGAAGCTTTCGGGTCATAGACATCAGAAGGCCCACATACAGGGCATTGCAATAGTCCAGCCTAGATGTGACCATGGCATGGATGACAGTTGCCAGAGCCTCATCAGATAGGTAGGGTGCCAGTTGCCTCGCTTGTCGTAGATGGAAAAAGGCCTGTTTGCTGGCAGCAGCAACCTGAGCTTCCATTGTCAACTGTGAATCCAGGATGACACCTAAGCTCTTAACAGTGGTCGATGGAGATAGGGCGGCACCTTCGAAGGTGGGTAATGGAGGAGTCAGACCTGCTGGGCGACCATGCCAGAGAATCTCAGTCTTCGCCGGGTTCACCTTCAGCCTGCTAGCACGTAGCCAGTTTGACAGAGCTTCCAGACATAGGGTGAAATTGTCTGGAATTGACATTGCTCCAGGCTTCAGATGCAGAAGGAGTTGGGTATCGTCTGTATACACCACTATTAGCACACTTCTGCAAAGAAGAATGGCTAAAGATACATTAAGGAAAAAGATGTATATTTTTAAAAATGTGAAGTGGCCACTGCAATGTATTTGCCAATAATGTAAATTCGAGTTTTACACAAGGAAACTCACAAAGGGGATGTGTGTGGTCACTTAAGAAAAACTCTCACCAATGTGAATGCTCTGTGTGATGCCAATGGAACAGACATGGAGCCCAAGCAGATCTGGAATATACAGGGTGGATAAAATTGATTTTGTTCCAGTTTAGATGGACCCATCTTTCTTAACAAGAGAGTTTGTCTCCACCTTCCTCTAAGGATGTGAGAATGTGAGCTGCTAAATGTCACCCTGTGAGTTTCCATGGCTGAGCAGGGATTCAAACCCTGGTCTTCTGCAGTCTTAGGTTCACCTACATTGTGGAATACATGCCATTTGTCATCACTTCAACTGCCATAGCTTAATTGTGAGAAGGCTAAAGATTTTGCAAGACTACTATTCCCTCAGTGGTGCAGTGGGTTAAAGCACTGAGCTGCTGAGCTTGTTGACTGAAAGGTCGCAGGTTCGATTCCGGGGAGTGGCATGAGCTTCCGCTGTCAGCCCTAGCTTCTGCCAACCTAGCAGTTCGAAAACATGCAAATGTGAGTAGATCAATAGGTACCTCTCCGGCGGGAAGGTAACAGCTAGGGCTGGGTAACCACGGAAAAAAATTGTTTCTAAACTCGATTCATTTCCAGGGGGCGCTAGCGTTTCCAAATTCTAAATACTTCCAAAATTTTGAGATTTCGAAATTTCGTTATTTACAAAATTTCGTTAATTTCGAATAGATTCGTTAATGGCGGACGCGATTGCGCAGTATGCTAAAAAAAAACCTCCAAATGGGACAGGGGGAACTTCTGAAGCTTCCCTCTCCCTCTGTTGTTGACTGTTGGTGTGATAAAACAAACAACTATAAAACTTGCACCAGACATGCAAAAATAATTACGAAATAATTACGAAATAATTTCGAAATAATAACGAAACAATAACGAAATAAATTGAAAAAATTGTTTTGAATCTAATTTACTCCTCACACTATTCCTGCATGGCTCAATATCGTATTGTAAGCTAATTTAAATACGAATTAATAACGAATTACGAAATTAACGAACGAAACCGCCCAGCCCTAGTAACGGCGCTTCATGCAGTCATGCCAGCCACGTGACCTTGGAGGTGTCTACGGACAACGCTGGCTCTTTGGCTTAGAAATGGAGATGAGCACCACACCCCAGAGTCAGACATGACTGGACTTAATGTCAGGGGACTACCTTTTTTTTACTATTCCCTAGCATTGAATTTTGGTAGTCAAAGAGGTATCAAACTGCATTAATTCTACAGTATAGATGCACTTCTATTCCAACATTTAGATAACTATATCCCACTGACTTTCTAATTGTGGTACGCTGGTTATTATATTTTGCCTCCAGTATCAATCGAAAAAAAAATTAATTTTTCACCACCAAAACTGGTTAGTTCTTACATAATTGGATTTGGTGATAGCAATTCTATTTTTTTGTAGCATCCATATGATATTCCGGTTCTGTGTGAGCAGCAAAAGTCTTTGATATTAAAGAAACCAGGCATCCAAAAAGTGTATTTTCCTCTTCCAGGGCATATTTACATGAGGTCATAGTGACCTGTCATTTAAATTGATATTCCTGCAAGAAATTTAGAGCATGAGTTTATTTCGTGTGATCTACAGCCTTTACTTAGCCATGTTTCATGCAAAAAATATAAATCAGTGCAATGAAAACATATAATCTAAAGCTTCTACCATTCCACAATTGTTGCTAAACCAAGATTTACAACCAAATCCCCATCATATTCAGGCTTGTTGTGTTTTCCAGCTAACAAACAGCACAGCCATTAAGTGATATATTTTACCACAAATTGAATCATTGCCCTTCTATGCTGGTCGCATATATTCAAACGAGTAAAGCATAAATTCGTATCAGACAGGAGGAATAAGCACAACCAGCCTTCAGTTCAGCTTGCTCTTTAATCCAGCTTGCTCTTCAAAAATGATGCTGGCAATATTTACTGCCAAACTGGAGTAGAGAGACGGTGGGTTAAAATGGTTAATTTCCTTCGTCATGATAATAGAAAGAAAGAGCTTGTTTGAAATATGCATTGCAAGGAGTGGAATGGTGAAAGTAGCTGTCTATATCCACAACCCAATTGGCCCCATAGCAGGGAGAAATCATTATTTCTTTCTTCTTCCAAGGACAAAAAGCATATTCAGTTTGGCATATCTACATTTGGGCCATGAAAATGCATGGTGGTGCAATGTACAGATGAAGCAGCATTTAATTATCATAGAATCATAGAATCAAAGAGTTGGAAGAGACCTCATGGGCCATCCAGTCCAACCCCATTCTGCCAAGAAGCATTCAAATATTGCATTCAAATCACCCCTGACAGATGGCCATCCAGCCCCTGTTTAAAAGCTTCCAAAGAAGGAGCCTCCACCACACTCCGGGGCAGAGAGTTCCACTGCTGAACAGCTCTCACCATCAGGAAGTTCTTCCTCGTGTTCAGATGGAATCTCCTCTCTTGTAGTTTGAAGCCATTGTTCCACGTCCTAGTCTCCAAGGAAGCAGAAAACAAGCTTGCTCCCTCCTCCCTGTGGCTTCCTCTCACATATTTATACATGGCTATCATATCTCCTCTCAGCCTTCTCTTCTTCAGGATAAACATGCCAAGCTCCTTAAGCCGCTCCTCATAGGGCTTGTTCTCCAGATCCTTAATCATTTTAGTCGCCGTCCTCTGGACACATTCCAGCTTGTCAATATCTCTCTTGAATTGTGGTGCCCAGAATTGGACACAATATTCCAGGTGTGGTCTAATCAGAGCAGAATAGAGGGGTAGCATTACTTCCCTAGATCTAGACACTATGCTCCTATTGATGCAGGCCAAAATCCCATTGGCTTTTTTTACCACCACATCACATTGTTGGCTCATGTTTAACTTGTTGTCCACGAGGACTCCAAGATCTTTTTCACACGAACTGCTCTCGAGCCAGGCACCGCCCATTCTATATCTCTGCATTTTGTTTTTCCTGTAGTTTTGGCCCATCTCTCTAATCTGTCAATCTCTCTAATTATAACTTAAAAGTATGCCGTCACGTCTGGGGCTATAACTCTTAGTGAAAGAGACATAGACATGACATCTTTTCCCCAGGGGATTGCTTCTTGCCTTCCTCTAAAGAACTGGAACTCCCAAGGACCAAAAACACTGTAGATAACTCAAAATAGGTTTTATTGTCCACAAAGTGTTATCCCTTTAAGGCAATAAGCTTGAAGTTTCAAAGGGGGTAAAGGAAATATACATTACAGTCTCTGGTTGTCTTGGGTCCGAGGAGATTTTGCAGCTGAGAAGCTTTTCAAGCTTCCCTCTTTCTCAGTGGCTGCAAATGCCTGAACATTCACAGCCCCAATCCAAATGACCTATATTTGAAGACACAAAGCCTTCCTCTGATGCCACAGAATCTGTTTGAAGGCACTTGGGTCTCCTCAACATTGTCCAGGGTGATCTGGGCATGAAGTATTAGTCCCAAGGGTAAAAACCTTCGAATTGGAGATGAGAGGTAACTTAATTAAGGGCTTTAGAGCCAGGTCTCTTTCTCATGTCTATCTGATAGAACGTTTGATGATAGAATGGAAAAGGAAAAGCTCTGCCCTCCTCCAGGAACAGGTGGAGCCAAGCAATTGAGCTGAGGAAGCAATATAACTGGTGCAAACAATATTGATTGACAGCTATAAATAACCAATCAATCCAACTATACATTTACAAACTAGGCAAGTCTGGGCATGTTATACAGTTTAAACCTTTGCACTTTAAAGTTCTACACACAGGTGGCACCACTCGCACCGTCAGAAAGAACATTCCGGAAACTCACAAAGCCTCACAAAATGCAAAAATTCCCAAAGAATATAAACCAGGGGTCCTCAAACTAAGGTCCGGGGGCCAGATACGGCCCTCCAAGGTCATTTACCTGGCCCTCGCTCAAGGTCAACATAAGTCTGAAACGACTTGAAAGCACACAACAACAACAGCAACAATCCTATCTCATCAGCCAAAAGCAGGCCCACAGTTCCCATTGAAATACTAATAAGTTTATATTTGTTAAAATTGTTCTTCATTTTAATTATTGCATTGTTTTAAGGTGCGGATTTTTTTTCACTACAAATGAGATATGTGCAGTGTGCATAGGAATTCATTCATATTTTTTTCAAATTATAATCCGGCACTCCAACAGTTTGAGGGACTGTGACCTGGCCCTCTGTTTAAAAAGTTTGAGGACCCCTGGCATAAACCAAGGAGCTTTGCTCAGTCATATGGGGGCAAACTATGAAATCAGGAGCCAGCAGATCAAGGTAAGTGCTTTTTTCTGACTTTTGGGGAGGGGCGATGGAATTGAGGTATTGCATTGTGATAGTGGGGGTTGGAATCCTGGCTCATTCCCAGACATGCTGAAACCATGGGAGTCACTTTTCTGCCTTCAAGGCCATCGACAGAATCATGTAGCAGCCAAACTAATATTTTCATGCCAGTTTGAGCTGCATGGAAACTGGATTTGGCTAGATCCAGCTGTGTACAACTCAAAAACTCTAAGAAATAAAGTCCAGTGCCTCTTATATTGCATTAACTAGCAGTTCCCTGCCACGTGTTGCTGTGGCCCAGTCTGGTGATCTGGAAAATAAAGTAATGAGAAAGTGTTGGTTTCCAATATATGTAATTTTTTATGCTTGTGGGTAACAGTATTTCTTGCTGTTTCTTTGCCCTTGTTGATGTGGAGATTGTCTGGTTTGCCTACTCTGGAACATGCAACATATAATTGTCCTTCTTTGGGGGTCCCTTTCTGAACCTGGAAAGTCAAGACCCCAGGGGAGGGGTCACCAGGGGGGTGTCAGAAGGGTCACCCAAGACCACCAGAAAACACAGTATTTTCTGTTGGTCGTGGGGGTTCTGTGTGGGATGTTTGGCCCAATTCCATCATTGGTGGGGTTCAGAATGCTCTGTGATTGTAGGTGAACTATAAATCCCAGCAATTACAACTCCCAAATGTCAAGATTATATTTCTCCCAAACTCCACCAGTGTTCACATTTGGGCATATTGAACTCTATTCGTGTAGAGTTTGGTACAGATCCATCATTGTTTGAATCCACAGTCATCTTTGGATAGGGTGAACCACAACTCCAAAACCAAAGGACACTGCCCACCAAACCCTTCCAGTATTTTCTGTTGGTCATGGGAGAACCGTGTGCCAAGTTTGGTTCAATTCCATCGTTGGTGGGGTTCAGAATGTTCTTTGATTGTAGGTGAACTATAAATCCCAGCAACTACAACTCCTAAATGACAAAATCAATTTTTTTGAGTTGGGTTGTTAGGTGTATTGTGTCCAAATTTGGTGTTAATTCGTCCAGTGGTTTTTGAGTTCTGTTAATCCCACAAATGAACATTACATTTTTATTTATATAGATATCTGAAAGCAATACTTCTGTGAAATGACATTTGGACTCCCCATAGCACTGGTAAGATTTTATTTTATTTACCATGTCAGAAGCGAATTGAGAATATAGTTATAATGTATAAAAAACAACAAACAATGTTAAAAACTTGGCATTATAATAAATTTCCTTTGATCAGAAGCTGGCCACTTGGAATGCCTCTGGTGTCGCTGTGGGAAGGTCCTCCATTATGCATATGGCAGGGCTCAGACTGCATTGTAGTAAGTGGTGTGTGGTTTGCTTTTCTCCACACTCGCATATCGTGGACACCACTTTGTGGCCCGATTTCTTAAGATTGGCTCTGTGTCTCATGGTGCCAGAGTGCAGCCTGTACAGCGCCTTTGAAGACACCCAGTTTTCTATGTGCCCAGGAGGGAGTTTCTCATCCGATATCACCCGCTGATTGAGGTTCTGGGTTTTAGCCTGCCACTTTTGAACTCTCAGCAATTGTAAGGTTTATTTATTTATTTATTTGTCGTGTCAGGACAACCAGTCAAATTATATTACATTTCTAACAGAACAAAGCAAACAACCAAACAAAATACAAAATTTGTGAGTTTGGTAGTTGATTAAATGTCCTTTGACCAGTATCTGGCCACTTGGAGTGCTTCTGGTGTTGCTGCAAGAAGGTCCTCCATCGTGCATGTGGCTGGGCTCAGGTTGCATTGCAGCAGTAGTTTGCTCCTCTCCACACCCACATGTCCAGGATTCCACTTTGTAGCCCCATTTCTCAAGGTTGGCTCTGCATCTCGTGGTGCCAGAGCGCAGTCTGTTCAGCGCCTTCCAAGTCACCCAGTCCTCTGTGTGCCCAGGAGAGAGTCTCTCATTTGGTATCAGCCATTGGTTAAGGTTCAGCATTGAAGCAATGGTCCTCCAACATCAACTCCGCTGGGCCGGCCACGTTGTCTGGATGCCTGACAACCGTCTCCCAAAGCAGTTGCTCTACTCCGAACTTAAGAACGGAAAACGAAACGTTGGTGGACAGGAAAAGAGATTTAAAGATGGGCTCAAAGCCAACCTTAAAAACTCTGGCATAGACACTGAGAACTGGGAAGCCCTGGCCCTTGAGCGCTCCAGCTGGAGGACAGCTGTGACCAGCAGTGCTGCAGAATTTGAGGAGGCACGAGTGGAGGGCGAAAGAGAGAAACGTGCCAGGAGGAAGGCGCGTCAAGCCAACCCCGACGGGGACCGCCTTCCACCTGGAAACCAATGCCCTCACTGCGGAAGAAGATGCAGAGCAAGAATAGGGCTCCACAGCCACATACGGACCCACAGAGAAATCCATAACGGAAGACCATCTTACTCGTCCAATGAGGGATCGCCTAAGTAAGTAAGTAAGTAAGGTTCTGGGTTTGAGCCTGCCAGTTTTGGACTCTCTCTTGCTGAGGTGTTCCAGCGAATGTCTTTGTAGATCTTAGAAAACTATTTCTAGATTTAAGTCGTTGACATGCTGGCTGATACCCAAACAGGGGATGAGCTGGAGATGTCTCTGCCTTGGTCCTTTCACTATTGGCTGCTACTTCCCGGCGTATGTCAGGTGGTGCAATACCGGCTAAACAGTGTAATTTCTCCAGTGGTGTAGGGCACAGACACCCCGTGATAATGCGGCATTACTCATTAAGAGCCACATCTACTGTTTTAGTGTGGTGAGATGTGTTCCACACTGGGCATGCATACTCAGCAGCAGAGTAGCACAACGCAAGGGCAGATGTCTCACTACCTCACTACCTCTGAGGATGCTTGCCATAGATGCAGGCAGGCCCGTAGCGAGGGGGGGGGGGGGTTTAGGGGTTCAACCCCCCCCCCCAAATGTTTCAGATTTTTTTAAAAACCTGGTTTACTCATGAATTTTAACTGGTTAACCAAATCCCCGTGCTAAGTCTATGAGATGCAAAAAATCAAGAGTCCCTCCAGAACTGCAAGCACTATCTCAAGCAAATATTGGCAATTTATTCACATTGTCATGACTTGCAGCAATAGCTGATGTAGTTGTTCTGGTCCAGTTGTACCAGGAGCTCCAACTTTATTTGCTTTGTATTAAATGTTTGCTTGCAGTCCTAGGTTTCAGGGACTCTGCAGATAAGTGGCTTCTTTGGTTGCAGTCATAGGGCAAGTCACCTGTCCATCATTGTTAAGTTTTGGTCCCGCCCCCTGCTCAGGGCAATTGGGAAGGGAAGGGAGCCATTTTTAGTTAGTCTCAGCAAGGTAAGCTTATATATAGGATGTGTGCAAGCTTCCCCTGTACAAAAGCTTCAACCCTTAATACCTTCCGGGGGGGGGGGGGAGGTCTTAAGAGTCTCCAAAGAATTTCAAAGAAAACAGCCCTAAAGACCAAAGAACTCCAGCTGGAGAACATCTACTGCCTTGCTGGTAGGTCCACTCAGCGTTCGAGACGCAGTTCGACCCGGTAGCGGAGCCCACATCAGTAAGGGTTAGATTACAGTCAGCCTGAGAGAAGTTAAAAAGGGGATTTTCCTTTAAAGAAGAAGTTTTTGAAGACAGTTGCCTGTCCTTTGTGGGCAAGATTAGGAATTCACCAGTTGCCTAAAAGCTGGAATCATTTGCTTAACTTTACTGAAGACAAGAGAAGTTTCTGTTTGATGGTTCATTAATAAAAGACTTTGTTGTACTTCTCAAGCCATCTAAAGACTCTTTGTAGTGGAAACCTCTGAGAACTTCTCTTTAGGCCCCCTGGCTTCCCACTGGGCAAAGGTTGCACATTCTGTTCTAAAGACAATTATTTACAGACCCAGCGTGCGACAGAACAGTAGTGAAGCAACCAAGTTGGGGTATGCTCTCATTAAGGAGGCCAGACTTTGTGGAGGTGGTTGACAGGGGTGGAGCTGCAGGCTATTGAAGGCTGCTCTGCCCCCTGCTGTGCTCTTTGCTTCAGCAAGAGCTAGGAGGCAGGTTTCAACCCCCCCCCCCCCCCTGCGAAATTTTCAACCCCCGCCCCTGAAAATTTCAACCCCTCCCGAAATTTTTTTCTGGCTACGGCCCTGGATGTACGCGAAACGTCAGGAGAAAAATTGCCTCCAGAACATGGCCATATAGCCCGGAAAAACCTGCAACAACTCATAGTTTTGACTGTCAGGCCCCTAGATTGCTATGGAGGTGGGAAGCATTCCTGACTGTCTAGCTTTGCTTTTTCTGTTATTCTATTTCTTTCTTTCTTTTTGCTTTTAATTGCATAGTTCTTTGGGAACTTATTTTTTTAAAATATATGTATGTGTGTATGTGTGTGTGTATGAACAAATATCACCTGCCCTCATTTCCATGAGGCTAGAATTTACTTATTCATGTGTCACTACTGTTGTTCTTACAACCACCTTCGAGTGGTTTAGACCATGAAATAGTAAGAGGCACAAAGTCATTAAATGACTTTGGTATGGGTTTGAATCTGCGTCTCCTAAATCTTAATCCAGTAGTCTAATTTTTACAGTACTGCTCTGGTGCTGCATCGATTTTAACAACAGCTGTCCAATAATCTGATAATAATGGATCTCTTTTGCCCATGCCACTCAAATTTAGTTTGGCAGAGTCTGCAAAGAGTATTTTCCCAAAGACTGATATTTCTCAGGAGACTTGGATTTTTTTTTAATTTGTTGGGCTATATTTCAAGAAATCCTGATTATTTATTTGTCAGTGCACCTGCTGTTGCTGCTAATGACTATCAGTGCAGTTTCGTTCTTGCATTTGATCCCACTTATCATTAGATAATTAAATATTTGATTGCACCTGCAAAACAAAAACATAGTCAACAAAATAATGGACCCCAAATGGGCAATGATTCCCACCACGCTTGATCCGCCTTCAAAGCATGGAAATGGCTAGATGTCAACGGTTGGTGGACGATGCTCATGCCAAAATCTTGACAAATTTCAATGACAGTTTAGATTTCTTATTGGAAGGATCTATAACTAACCATTTAGCACTATAGCAGGACTGATAAAATATTGTTTAGACAATGGGGCTTCTTTCATGCAGCTAAAATAATTTTCCTTCATAAGAGAGGGTTGGAAATTATACCTTCAGAACCAACCCAGCTTCATGAATAAACATAGAATTATGGAGATGAATGGGTTTGTTCTACCAGTGCCAACAACCCACAGAGCTAGGACACATCTACCTTGACCATTTAATGCAGGTTCTGGAACAGGTTTGGGCCTATTTTCCATGGTTAATGCAATCAACTTCCTGGCCTCGATCCCGTTCCAGACATGTCATAGAATCAATCATAGAATCAAATAATCAAAGAGTTGGAAGAGACCTCGTGGGCCATCCAGTCCAACCCCCTGCCAAGAAGCAGGAATATTGCATTCAAATCACCCCTAACAGATGGCCATCCAGCCTCTGTTTAAAAGCTTCCAAAGAAGGAGCCTCTACCACACTCTGGGGCAGAGAGTTCCACGGCTGAACGGCTCTCACAGTCAGGAAGTTCTTCCTCATGTTCAGATGGAATCTCCTTTCTTGTAGTTTGAAGGCATTGTTTTGCGTCCTAGTCTCCAAGGGAGCAGTAAACAAGCTTGCTCCCTCCTCCCTGTGGCTTCCTCTCACATATTTATACATGGCTATCATAGCTTCTCTCAGCCTTCTCTTCTTCAGGCTAAACATGCCCAGCTCCTTAAGCCGCTCCTCATAGGGCTTGTTCTCCAGACACTTGATCATTTTAGTCGCCCTCCTCTGGACACATTCCAGCTTGTCAATATCTCTCTTGAATTGTGGTGCCCAGAATTGGACACAATATTCCAGGTGTGGTCTAACCAAAGCAGAATAGAGGGGTAGCATTACTTCCCTAGATCTAGACACTATGCTCCTATTGATGCAGGCCAAAATCCCATTGGCTTTTTTGCCACCACATCACATTGTTGGCTCATGTTTAACTTGTTGTCCACGAGGACTCCAAGATCTTTTTCACACGTACTGCTCTCGAGCCAGGCATTGTCCTCCATTCTGTACCTTTGCATTCCATTTTTTCTGCCTAAGTGGAGTATCTTGCATTTGTCCCTGTTGAACTTCATTTTGTTAGTTTTGGCCCATCTCTCCAATCTGTCAATATCGTTTTGAATCCTGCTCCTGTTCTCTGGAGTATTGGCTATCCCTCCCAATTTGGTGTCGTCTGCAAACTTGATGATCCTGCCTTCTAGCCCTTCATCTAAGTCATTAATAAAGATGTTGAACAGGACCGGGCCCAGGACAGAACCCTGCGGCACTCCACTTGTCACTTCTTTCCAAGATGAAGAGGAAGCATTAGTGAGCACCCTCTGGGTTCGTCCATTTAACCAATTACTGATCCACCTCACAGTAGTTTTGCCTAGCCCACATTGGACTAGTTTCCTTGCCAGAAGGTCATGGGGGACCTTGTTGAAGGCCTTACTGACATCCAGGTATGCTACATCCATGGCACTCCCCGCATCTACCCAGCTTGTAACTCTATTGAAAAAAGAGATCAGATTAGTCTGGCATGACTTGTTTTTGATAAATCCATGTTGACTATTAGCGATGACCGCATTTGTTTCTAAGTGTTTGCAGACCACTTCCTTAACAATCTTTTCCAGAATCTTGCCCGGTATCGACGTGTGGCTGACCGGACAGTAGTTGTTTGGGTCATCCTTTTTTCCCTTCTTGAAGATTGGGACCACATTGGCCCTCCTCCAATCTGCTGGAACTTCTCCCGTTCTCCAAGAACTCTCAAAGATGATTGCCAATGGTTCCGAAATGACTTCCGCTAGTTCCTTCAGTACTCTTGGGTGTAGTTGATCTGGCCCTGGGGGACTTGAACTCATTTAGAGCGGCCACATAGTGAAACCAGTTTCTTCCAGACTGGTTCCAAACCAGTCTAAATAGTAGTCAGTATAGCTATGCCCTTAAACCCCAACCTCAGAGAATATCTGTAAGACTGACAACAGAAAGACAGCATTGCTGCTTGTAAAGGTAGATTTCAAAGTAGGATGAGTTGGTAGGGGATCCAGCAAGGTTTTGTCATTTGAGCTGGATTTAGATCCCCATTCAGCAGTAGGAACCCATTAGGTGACATTGGGTAGATCACATACTTCCAGCCTCAAATGAAGTCAAGAGCATTCCCTCAAAAAACAAACACAAATCTTGTCAAGAAAACCCTGTGATCAGTTTATCTAAGGATTGTCATATGTCAGAAAGTACTTGAAGGCACAGTACAATGACAAGAACAACAATGAGACAGAGAATGTCTCTGATTAGATTAATCTATCATATTTAGCACATTTGTATTTAGCTTTTGAAATACACATAGAGTGCGAGAGGGCATTGTGGAGGGATCATTTATCATACACACCCAGTGCTAATGATCCAATGGTTTGTCTTTTATTTTTTAATATCTGCTTGGTCAATTACAAGTCAGATGCCTGGCACATTTGATGTTGAGTACTGCTAAGCATCAGGGGCGGCTCGTCCATTACGCGAAGTAAGCGGTCGCAGAACACTTTTTTTTTGCCAGGGGCGCAGAGGCGCCTCTGTAAATGCCCCTCAACCGCCACTTAAGGAGCGCCCCCTCAGCTCACAACAGCCCTAGCAGTCCGGGGGGAGCCTCGGCTTTCTTGCCTCGCTGCCGGGCGATCCTCTTCCCAAAGGGGCCCTTGAGCCTCGTCTAGCCCCTCTCGTTCCTGCTCCACCCGGCCACCTCAATCGTTCTCCGCGTTCGATCCTTTCCCCATGACCGGCTCCCTTTCCTGATCCCCCAGCACTCCACCCGCCTCCTCTCCTCTCCCCAATCCACGGGTGGGCCAAGGGGTGGAGCCGCCGCGCCTGGCCCGCTTCGGGTCCGGAGGCGTGTCTGAAGACCCCAGCGTACGCACCAAAAGTCGCCTCTTCTCCTGACTTTCTCTTCAGCCATTGGGACCGAGAGAGAGAGAGAGAGAGAGAGAGAGAGCCCCTCCGGCTGGAGGTATCTCCCACCTCCGCTCCCTCCTTTGTTTTTGTGCCTACCTTCAGGAAAGGTGGGCATCTCCACCTCTCTCTCTCTCTCTTTCTCTTGGTTCCAATGGCTGAGGAGAAAGTCAGAAAAGAGGTGACTTTTTGTGCACTCCGGACCCAAAGCGTGCCAGGCAAGGGAGCAAGTGCGGCAAATGTAGTTACTGGGATGTATAGTTCACCTACATTCAAAGCGCATTCTGAACTCCACCAATTATGGAATTGAACCAAATATGGCACACACAACTCCCACGATGAACAGAAAATATATATCAATGATTGGTTGGGGGGAGGGGGTAAAATACTGTTTGCTTACTGTTGAAAATTACCTAGGGCTGCCTCTGCTAAGCATATAAAGCTTTTGAGCAATGTTCCTATATCCACCATGTTAACCATTCTAGGCAGTAATTTTGTTAAATAAAAAAATAAGTACAGGCAGACTCCAAGTTATGAACAAGGTAGGTTCTGGTATTTTGTTCTTAAGCTGAATTTGTATGTAAGTCATTTTTAAGTGTAATCTCCAGCCACACGCGCGATGGGCCTGTAACAGCTGTACTTTTCTATAGGACGTATACTTTAAGCCCAGCGGGAAGCCAGGGGGCCTCAAAGAGAGGTTCTCAGGGATTTTCCTGAAGTGATGGTCTTTAGAGTCTTTAATGATACAACAAAGTCTTTATTATGGAACAAACAACAAATCTTCAAAGGTTCAAACAACACTTCAAGGCCTTTTTAGTCTAGTCCTCAATGGACTGGTACCTGACTTTGATTAACTGTACTTTCTTTGCAAGAAAACCCCTTTTTAACCTCTCCTAGGCTGTCCACTATCCAGGCCTCGCTGATGTGGGACCCACTACTGACCCCAAATGCGTCTGGGCATCGAGTAGACCTACCAGCCAAGGCCTGCAGATATTTCAGCTGGAGTTCCGTGGATCTGTAAAGCTGTTCCCCCTTCGAGAATTCTTAGAAACAGCAGGTCTGTTTTCCCTCTGATGCTGTGAGGTTGAGAGGCTGTGAGCTCTCAACCAGAGCTTTTGGGACCTTTCCCTTGGAATTTC
The DNA here is from genome assembly GCF_037176765.1 of Anolis sagrei. Lineage (NCBI taxonomy): Eukaryota > Metazoa > Chordata > Lepidosauria > Squamata > Anolidae > Anolis > Anolis sagrei. Next base: position 15,471,023 of record NC_090028.1, on the reverse strand, counting down.
TGTTTCTGTATCCCCGGATGTTACTTTCCCTGGATGCTCCTTTTTCCCTGGATGGTTAATTCCCCTGGATGCTCTTGAGAAAGGAAGCTTTTCTATGGGACTAGCTGGTATACATCTTATAGCTCAGCTACCTTGTGTGAGACTGCCCCAAAAATGGCTCCTTTCCCTCCCAGAGCCCAGAACAAGGGGCGGAACCAAAGCTTAATTATGATGGACAGGAGGCCTGTCCTATGACTGCAAAACAGATAACAGAAAGAAAATAAAGCTGGAGCTCCTGGTACAGCCGTACCAGCACACACAAACACACACATGCTTTGGATAACACTCCTGCTCAAAAACCTGCTCAAAATATTTCACCTCACTTTCTGTCCCTGTGATAATTGGATTTTGAAAAGAAAAGTGACTTGTGATGGAAATAAGGCTTGGTAAAAAAAATCTTTAGAGGAGAACCCTTTCTCCCATGATGAGTCTTTCAGGCGTGAATTTCCCTTCTGATGGGCTGATTTCTTCCACTTCCTGTTGTCTCACCCCTGTTCTTAAGTGTGAGTCGTTTGTAAGTCAGATGTTTGGAACTGGGGGACTGCCTGTAATTTCAATTAGGTTCAGAGGTTGGTATTTTGTCTAATTCTCCAGCTTTGTCTAGTTAAACATGGATTGGTCAAAGAATGAATGCATTTCAAACTCATATTCCAAAATAAATGCATAGCAGACTCATACTTAAAAGCCCTAAACAGTTCCAGCCCAGTTTACCTGTCTGAACGTATCTCCCTTTACGAACCACCAAGATCATCCCGCGAGGCCCTGCGCTTGGTCCCACTGCCATCGCAGTCACATTTGGTGGGGATGAGAGACCAGGCATTCTCTGTGGTGGTTCCTTGGCTGTGGATCTCCCTCCCTTAGGAGATTAAATCTGCCCCATTCATAGAATCATAGAATCATAGAATCAAAGAGTTGGAAGAGACCTCATGGGCCATCCAGTCCAACCCCCTGCCAAGAAGCAGGAATATTGCATTCAAATCACCCCTGACAAATGGCCATCCAGCCTCTGCTTAAAAGCTTCCAAAGAAGGAGCCTCCACAACACTCTGGGGCAGAGAGTTCCACTGCTGAACGGCTCTCACAGTCAGGAAGTTCTTCCTAATGTTCAGATGGAATCTCCTCTCTTGTAGTTTGAAGCCATTGTTCCGCGTCCTAGTCTCCAAGGAAGCAGAAAACAAGCTTGCTTCCTCCTCCCTGTGGCTTCCTCTTACATATTTATACATGGCTATCATATCTCCTCTCAGCCTTCTCTTCTTCAGGCTAAACATGTCCAGTTCCCTAAGCCGCTCCTCATAGGGCTTGTTCTCCAGACCCTTGATCATTTTAGTCGCCCTCCTCTGGACACATTCCAGCTTGTCAATATCTCTCTTGAATTGTGGTGCCCAGAATTGGACACAATATTCCAGATGTGGTCTAACCAAAGCAGAATAGAGGGGTAGCATTACTTCCTTAGATCTAGACACTATGCTCCTATTGATGCAGGCCAAAATCCCATTGGCTTTTTTTGCCACCACATCACATTGTTGGCTCATGTTTAACTTGTTGTCCACGAGGACTCCAAGATCTTTTTCACACGTACTGCTCTCGAGCCAGGCATCCCCCATTCTGTATCTTTGCATTTCATTTTTTCTGCCAAAGTGGAGTATCTTGCATTTGTCACTGTTGAACTTCATTTTGTTAGTTTTGGCCCATCTCTCTAATCTGTCAAGATCGTTTTGAATTCTGCTCCTGTCCTCTGGACTATTGGCTATCCCTCCCAATTTAGTGTCGTTTGCAAACTTGATGATCATGCCTTCTAGCCCTTCATCTAAGTCATTAATAAAGATGTTGAACAGGACCGGGCCCAGGACGGAACCCTGCGGCACTCCGCTCATCACTTCTTTCCAAGATGAAGAGGAAGCATTAGTGAGCACTCTCTGTGTTCGTCCACTTAACCAATTACAGATCCACCTCACCGTAGTTTTGCCTAGCCCACATTGGACTAGTTTCCTTGCCAGAAGGTCATGAGGGACCTTGTCAAAGGCCTTACTGAAATCCAGGTACGCTACATCCACGGCATTCCCCGCATCTACCCAGCTTGTAGCTCTATCGAAGAAAGAGATCAGATTAGTCTGGCATGACTTGTTTTTGATAAATCCATGTTAACTATTAGCGATGACTCCATTTGTTTCTAAGTGTTTGCAGACCGCTTCCTTAACAATCTTTTCCAGGATCTTGCCCGGTATCGAAGTGAGGCTGACCGGACGGTAGTTGTTTGGGTCATCCTTTTTTCCCTTCTTGAAGATTGGGACCACATTGGCCCTCCTCCAATCTGCTGGAACTTCTCCCGTTCTCCAAGAACTCTCAAAGATGGTTGCCAATGGTTCCGAAATGACTTCCGCTAGTTCCTTCAATACTCTGGGGTGTAGTTGATCTGGCCCTGGGGACTTGAACTCATTAAGAGCGGCCAGGTATTCCTGGACGACTTCTTTCCCAATTTGGGGTTGGATGTCCTCCAATCCCTCATCCACTCCATCTTGCTGAGGTTGAAGACTCTCTTTTTGTGAGAAGACCGAGGCAAAGAAGGCATTAAGTAGTTCTGCCTTTTCTCTATCCCCTGTCAGCATTGCCCCATCTTCTCCTCGAAGAGGTCCTATCGCCTCCTTGTTTTTCCTTTTTCTACTGACATAAGAATAGAAGCCCCTTTTTATGTCCCTGGCAAGTCTGAGCTCGTTTTTTGCTTTAGCCTTGCGGACCTTTTCCCTACAGGTGTTGGCTATTTGTTTGAATTCTTCTTTGGTGATTTCTCCCTTTTTCCACTTCTTGTGCATGTCTCTTTTGTGTCTTAGCACAGTTAGAAGTTCTTTGGACATCCATTCTGGCTTCTTTGCACTTGTCCTATTTTTTCTCTTTGTTGGTACGGTTTGCAGTTGCGCCTTGAGTATTTCACTCTTGAGAAATCCTCCTGATCTTCTAGAAGAAACTCAAATCCTGGCTGTGGGATCAAGCGTTTGCAGAATAGACTGATTTACTGGTGAAGATAAGGTTTTAGTGGACTGAAATGGACTGATTTGGATGACGATTTGAACCGGCAAACTGTTTTAATGTATATCTATTACAGTTTTTGCTATTGTATTTTGTGTTATTATATTGCATCGGCATCGAATAGTTGCCTGTTGGAAGCCGTCCTGAGTCCCTCTTTAGAGGTTGAGAAGGACGGGGTATAAATCTTATAAATCTTATAAATAAATAAATAAATAAGCCTGCTTCCTGGGTTAAACTGAAGTCTGTGCCCTCTCACTATATTGTGATACCTTGTCTCCACTGCCAGATCCTACAAAAGCAGCAAAGAAGAATCAAATTGTTTTATCAACATTTTGATGTTTTATACTGTTTTGATCAATGGCATTGAATTGTTGCCAACACTGTGAACTGCCCTTCAGAGTTGAGATGGGTTGTATAGAAATAGCACAAATAAATACATAAATACATAAATAAAATCCAATGGGACATAATGGTGAGAAACCCAGACTGGGATTTGAGGACATCCAGGCTAAAATCTTCAATGATTCATGAAATTGGGGGTCCCACACTTAGGCCCTCCAAGGTCACATACCCAGCCACCACCTTAAACTTTAGTTTTAGGATCACTCTACATCTGAAACAACTTAAAGGCACACAACAACAATTCTCATTAATGTATTGTCGAAGGCTTTCATGGCCGGAATCACTGGGTTGTTGTAGATTTTCCCGGGCTATATGGCCATGTTCTGGAGGCAATTTTTCTCCTGACGTTTCGCCTGCATCTGTGGCAAGCATCCTCAGAGGTAGTGAGGTTCCGTGTGTCTTGGAACAGTTTCTCCCCATAGAGATGTTCATTGTATTGTTGAAGGACCCTCACTACCTCTGAGGATGCTTGCCATAGATGCAGGCGAAACATCAGGAGAAAAATTGCCTCCAGAACATGGCCATATAGCCCGGAAAAACCTACAACAACCCAATTCTCATTAACTTGACTATCTCATAAGCCAAAAGCAGTAGGAGTGTGCACAATGCCCCAAAACCATACTGTTTTTTGTTTCATTTTTGGCTGCTCCTCCCCCTTCTTTTCCCCCATAAATTCCTGAAATTGGGAGGAGGGGGGGGTACTATTTTTGTTCTAGTAAGGTTTGGTCCATTGGTGCCAAAGGGGAAACTTTAGAATCTCATTTCTATGTCACTTTTAGGCCTATCAGGATGGCACTTGCCTCACTTGTAGACTACATTGACAACTGCAAGCCTGCCAAGTTGCAGTACATTTCACAAATCCACTGATTTTTGGAATTTCTTTAATGGCCATAATACTTCTTTAAAAACACACACAAGAGGGGCATCTGTGAATTTAAGTCCCAACCAGTGCATGCCACAAGAGAATGGAGACAGTCAACCAGGCTTCTGATTGCCTGAGAAAGAAATGTGAGAAACACAGAGGGAAAAATACCTCAACTCCCATCATGCCTTGAGCGGGAGCACAGAAACTCCTTCAATGCCCATGCCAAGCTAAGTGCTACTGGGAAAGTGAGTTCTTGGGGGAGGGGAAAAACTCTTTGGAGAAGAGGCCCAGGGAAGCCTCTCCCACTTTTTTTTATTTCTCTCACTTCTCTGGCCTTATTTGGCTCAAGCAGGTGCTCTGCTTGGAAATATTTATTTATCGTGTCAGGAATGAGCCAAAACAGTTGTATTGCATTAAAAACACACAAACAAACAAACAAACAAAACACAAAGTTTGCAGATTTGGTGTTCTATTAAATGTCCTTTGACCAGTAGCTGGCCACTTGGAGTGCCTCTGGTGTTGCTGCAAGGAGGTCCTCCATTGTGCATGTGGCAGGGCTCAGGTTGCATTGCAGTAGGTGGCCTGTGGTTTGCTCTTCTCCACACTCGTATGTTGTGGATTCCACTTTGTGGCCCCATTTCTTAAGTTTGGCTCTGCCTCTCATGGTGCCAGAGAGCAGTCTATTCAGTGTCTTCCAAGTCGCCCGGGGGATATGAGAGAAGCCTCCCCGCAGGGTTTGCAAGACATCTGGGCATCCTCTGGACAACGTCTTTGTAGACGGCTGATTCTCTCACTCCAGAAGTGACCAGAAGTGACTTGCAGCATGCTGGGAAATGTGGCTTTGGGAATGGATGGAGGAGGCTGCCAGGGGGGAGGGAGAAGAAGAGAAAGAGCTGTCACCAGGTACCCTCTCTTGCCTGATTTGCAAGGTCACCCACACACCACAGCTTCTGCCTCAGGTAGGCCTTCTCTGTGGTGGCCCCTCGGCTGTGGAACTCCCTGCCTACGCATATTAGATCAGCCCCCTCCCTCCTAACCTTTCGTAAGAGAGTGAAAACCTGGCTCTTCGAGCAAGCATTCAGAACCCCGGAATAGATAGTCAAGCTTGAGATGGAGAATGACCCATGGAACGGCCAAGACGATGAAATGGACGAGGATTGGAATGAGAGGATATAGCTCTTTTTAAATTGTTATTGCACTTGTTATTGACTTTTTTGTTTAAATGCACTTAATTGTTTTTGCTTTTGAATGTTTGTATTGATGGCATCAAATTGTGCCGATATGTAGACCGCCCTGAGTCGCCTGCGGGCTGATATGGGTGGGTTATAAATGATGTAAATAAATAAATAATAATAAATAAATAGAGTGTCACTCAACCCCATCACCCCCATTAAATGAAAGATCTGGCTGCTCATGATCCTTTCCAGTTGAGGCTTCAGCTGGGTACTGCCTGTTCAAATTTTGAATCACCAAACAAAATTCTGCACACTAGGGCTGGGCAACCACGGAAAAATTTGTTTCTAAACTTGATTCGTTTTTAGGGGGTTTTTGCGTTTTGTTTTTTAAAAGAATTCCGATTTTTTTCTTTAAAAAAGTTCAATATTTACGAAATTTCGGAAATTACAAAACAATTTCGAAACAATAACGTATCGATTCGTTAATGGCGGACGCAATTGCGCAATACGCTAAAAAACCCTCCAAATGGGACAGGGGGAACTTCTGAAGCTTCCCTCTCCCTCTGTTGTTGACTGTTGGTGTGATAATTTATTTTTTATCACGGATAAAACAAACAACAACTATAAAACTTGCACCAGACATACAGAAATAATAACGAAATAATAACGAAACAATTTCGAACCAATTATGAAACAATTACGAAATAAATTTTAAAAATTCGTTTCGATTTTTAGTTGCTCCTGAATGGTTCAATATCGGATCGTAAGCCACTTTAAATACGAATTATTAACGAATTACGAAATTAACGAACGAAACCACCCAGCCCTACTGCACACCTCTAAAATACAGGCCCACACTTCCCATTGAAATACTAGTAAGTTTATGTTGGCTAAAACTGTTATTCACTTTAAACATTGAATTGCTCTTTCCATTTTTTTCACTATAAATAAGATAGGTTGACTTGTTGTATGGAAAGCTATATACTGTAGATATACATTCTGTAATGTAGCATTCATAGAAAAAAATTTTAAAAGGAAAAGAAACAGACTGACAAAAACAACAAATTCCAAATGTGTATTTGCATGAATCAGGTTTAAGAACTTCAAATCAGTTATAGGAACTTCAGTCACTTAAGCAATCTACCCACCACTTCCCAAAAATTAGCTATTCCTACAGAGCTAAAAGTCCAAATAAAAGCTTTTGTCTCCTCTAAGCTGTTGTCCATCAAAAGAAAGAATCTACTTAATATCTCCTTGGTTTCTTTTGCTAAGGACAGTTAGGCACATGAGTGACAACTAAATTTCTTGCAGGTATTAAATTGCCAGTACTAATGCATTCAGAACTCTTCTGAACTGATTTGCTATATTAGGCTGCCATTCAAAATGTAATGAATAATCCCATGCTCTTAGTTTAAAAATTATTCTGTGTGATTATCAAGCTTTTGGCTTGAACTGCTAATGTAGTAGCAGCTTACAAACAAACAGCTGTACTATCGCCGTTCCTCATGCCCTGGGTCATTGGAAATATCACAGATGTGACTTTAATGGGCAATATCTTTACCCTAAAAATGTCAACAACTGCTACATTATTGTCAATCAGAGTTAAAAAAATATCTTTTACTTCTCTATATACACTGATGGACACAGATTATGTTGATAAATTCTTCAAAGGTAAGGCTATCCATATATTGTCTCCAGGAGCAGTGATCACATGAAAAATAGTTGAAAGACCCTGGACTGTGCTTATATGCACTGGAAAATTCAGTTTAAAAAGTTTGAGGACTCCTGCCATAGAGGAGTCAAGTTTTTCTTTCCCACTCTTTTCAACTCAACCCCTTCACAGTGTTGGAAATTAGCCTGTGTTTCTGTTTCATGATGCTCAGGATTATGATGCTCTTGATGTGGGACATGATGAGGAAAATGATGGTGCTGAGGCTGAGGTGCAAAATGGAGATGATTTGGTCAATGATTTTCATGCAGACAATGACAGAGAGGCCCCAGTGCAAAGGGCAGTTTCACATGAGAATATTCCTGCTGGGCTTAAGGATGATGGTTTACTCCCTCTTTCTGTGAGCTCTCAAGATTTGAGTTTGGAAAAAAAATCTGACACCTGGAAATTTTAATGAGCAGCCAGAAAGGGAGTTGAAAAATAGGTGACTAGAGTTCAACCAGGATCGACAACAAACTCAATGTTTACGTCGCTCCGAAAGTCTTCGTCGGATAAGAGGCAAGAGTGGGGGAAAACAAAACCAATTTTTGGGCTTTGGGGTATAAGGTTTGCTTCAAGGGAAAGCCTGCTAGATCAGGCATCATTTGGAAATCATGTTCATGTGCCTTGGAAATCCTGTTCAAGAGGCCTTGTTCTTATAGAGATTTTTAGCATTTTGCTGTGGTCTAGCACCTCCTGGATTATCTTTGCAACCTGTTGATTCCTGTCTGGATAAATACTGCCTTGGATTGTTTTTATATCTTTTGTGGACATTGCTTTGAATTACTGCATTTTACTGATCTTTTACATTTTGAAATTTTCCTATTTTTACAAGCATTTCTTTTTACTGGTTAGTTTACTCAGCTTCAATAAAAAGGATTGGTTTTTCACTCAACATGTGGTGTGTTTTAAAGTCAGAGGGTATCGTTTCTGTTCTGGAGTGCAACACACAGAGCACATATGTGGTTTGCCAGAATTCCTGTTCTTTTATTGGTTTTGCCATGCAATGGGGTTTACATCTATGTGCACGGATGCACATTACTGGCCCTATTTCAGAGCTCATATCCCCCAGTTTTGCTGATCTTGATTTAAGAGCTCTAATTCGTGTTCTTGCATGCATTCACAGCATGAGTCATTTGCATTGGAAGAAGACAGATCTTCCAACAATAGAGGAATGGATAGTAAAAGTTTTAGAATAGCATAAATGGATAAATGGTCATGAAGGACAAAGAGAAAACACAAAAGAACTTTATCAAAAACTTGGAACCATTTCTAAATTTTGTAAAGATAAAGAAAGAGGGGATTTTTTTTTTTACAGGTGGCTTCGTAATTTAATCTTTACTGGCTAGAATTTTTTGCAGGGAATAATGCTAGAAGGAAGAATGGAAAAATATTTTACTATATTATATATGATTGTCTTCAGCTGAAAGAACAAGAAGTAGTGCAACAAAATGGGTGGGGGAGGAAATAGCATAATTATGGACAAACTCTATTAATCTTAAGAAACATTATTCAAAATGTATATATATATGTGTGTGCGTGTGTGTGTGTGTGAATGCGTATATTATTTTATTGTTCTTTTTTAAACATGCAATATGCAAATTGCATATGCAAATTAATGCAACATGCAAATTTCAAATAACAATATTTAATATTAAACACTGCCTTTTTTGAGCTGCCTTCAATCCACATTAGTTGGTCAGTGTAGATGTGCTCTCTTGGGAGAAAAAACTGCAAGGTGATAAAGGTAAAGGACATTAAGTCCAGTCATGTCTGACTCTAGGGTGTGGTGCTCATCTCAATTTCTAAGCCGAAGAGCCAGCGTTGTCCGTAGACACCTCCAAGGTCATGTGGCCGGCATGACTGCATGGAGCGCCGTTACCTTCCCGTTGGAGCGGTACCTATTGATCTACTCACATTTGCATGTTTTTGAACTGCTAGGTTGGCAGAAGCTAGGGCTGACAGCGGAAGCTCACGCTGCTCCCCGGAATCGAAACTGCGACCTTTCGATCAACAAGCTCAGCAGCTCAGTGCTTTAACCCACTGCACCACCGGGGGCTCCTGCAAGGTGATATGATCAATATTTTTAAATATCTCAAGGAGTATCAGGTAGACTGAGGTTTTTCTCTGTGTGTGTTTCTCACTTGCTTTCTCAGCCATTCAGAGGACTGGTTGACTGTGTACATCCATTCTTTTCCCCTCTATTGGCATGCACTTGAGAATTTAATTCCTAGAAGCCCCTCTTGTGTGTTTTTTTTATTATGGTAAAAACTTTTTAAAAAATTCCAAAAACATAATGAATTGGTGAAATGTTCTTAAACTTGGCAGGCTTGCAATAGAAGGTGTGGCCTATAAGAGAAGTGAGTTTCATGCTGATAGGCCTAAAAAATCACAGATAAATGAGTCTCTAAATTTTCCCCTTTGGCACCAATGGACAAATCTTTCTGGCATGAAAACAGAAACCCCTCCTGAACTCGACAAGTTCCCTAAAAACAGAACCGGGGGGGGGGGGGGGGTAGCCAAAAACCAGACACTGAAAATGGCATGGGTTTTTGCCAAATTGCACGCCCTATTAAACTGTATTAATTCTACTATGTAGAAACCGAAGACCTGATTTAAGACAAGCAAGAAATCCCAACTTGTTTATATACTACTAGCTGTCCCCTGCCACGCGTTGCTGTGGCCCAGTCTGTTGAAAGTGTTGGTTTCTAATATATGTAATTTCTTTGTGCTTGTGGGTAAACAGTATTTTTTGCTGTTTCTTTGTCAGTGTTGATGTGGAGAGTGTTTGGTTTGCCCACCCTGGAACATGCAAGATATCATTGTCCTTCTTTAAGGGTCCCTTTCAAATCTATGATACTATATCTATGTGTGTGTGAATCATATCTATCTATCTATCTATCTATCTATCTATCTATCTATCTATCTCTATGGCTGGATAGCTCTCTGTCAGGAGGACTTTATGTTTTCTTGCCCTGATGAAGGGAGTTGGATTGGATGGCCTTAAGTATTTTCTGTTTTCCCTGATTCTGTCGTTCATGCGGTTCAGCTTGCTCTTTGATTGTATGTGAACTGTGAATCCCAGTGACTACAAATGTCAAGGTCTATCTCCCCCAAAGTCCATCTGTGTTCTTTATTGGGTATATTGAGTTTGTTCCAGATCCATCAATGTTTGAGTCCACAGTGCTCTCTGGATGTAGGTGAACCACAACTCCCAAACTCAAGGCCAATGCCCACCAAACCCTTGCAGTATTTTCTGTTGGTCATGGGAGTTCTGTGTGCCAAGTTTGGTTCAATTCCATCGTTGATGGAATTCAGAATGCTCTTTGATTGTAGGTGAACTATAAATTCCAGCAACTACAACTCCCAAATGACAAAATCATATTTTTTTTGAGTGATGGTCACTCCTTGTGTTGTGAGACGTTTTGTTGCCAAATTTGGTGTGATTTCGTTCATTGGTTCTTTTGTTTTTAAGGTACTCATTATGCACAGAGCATTTATATAGAAACAACACCGGGACTGTGATGCAGCTGGCTGGGAGTCAGCAGCATTAAGATCACTACTGACCAAAAGGTCATAAGTTCTAAGCAAGCCCAGGTCCAACCAAATTTGTGTAGCTTGCTGTCAACCTTTGCAGCCCAAAAGACAGTTGAATCTGTCAAGGAGGAAATTTAGGTGCCACTTATGCGGGGAGTCAAATTTAACTAATTTACGAGGCCATAAAAATCTCCAGCAAGCATACAAAGAATGAGGAAGTACTTAATCAGTGTTACAAATGGTCTGTGAAGGGACAGCTCCCCTGGTGGCCAGAATACCCTCAAGAAAAAGCTGGAATGTTAAATTGCCTATGTGTCTGTCTATATATATTGTGTTTATGGCATTGAATGTTTGCCATTTATATGTACAATTTTAATCTGCCCTGAATCCCCTGCGGGGTGAGAAGGATGGAATATAGATATTATAAATAAATAAATAAATAAATAAAGCAGATATATTGCACTCATGGGAATTAAAGGACTAAAATGAGGAAAAGCCAATTGTCCTTGAAAAATTGGGAGAGGGGATCTTATGGAATCTTTATGACTGATTAATTTTAGTGTGATCATTAATGAATAGTAATTCACTTCTTCAGATGAACTGGTGGTGCACATAGCTAATGTGAAGCTACAGAGTTGTACAGATGTGAACAAAATGGCCTAGAATATACGAATACTAGAATTGCAGACATTGAAGGAGACCACAAGGGCCATCCAGTCAAATCTCCTGCCATGCAGAAATGCACAATCAGAGCACTCAACTGAAGTTTTCTCCATCTTGAATCTTCAAACTGAGTTTAAATGACAGTGCTATTTCCTTCGAAAAGGCTGTCACAGGATAACTGAATAAATTGTGACTTCAAAATTTATGAACTCCAGATAAGTTGGTATGCTTTTATTTGAGCCTGGGACATGGCACTCTCATCAGTCTGGAGAAAATGTTTAAATTAATAGAAAAGGGAAGCTTTATCTATTGAGTTCCACCTCCTTGGCCATGAATGAATTTAGGAGATTATAATCTCACTTTAATTTCTCACATCATTAAATGTGTCAAATGACATTTAAGGAAATTCCAAAAGACAAATGTCTAATTTAAGGCAGAAAGTTTGGTCAATGTAGCCTGGAGGACAAGCATGAGCGAAGTGATTGGCCATTGACTGAGTGAAAAAAAGGACAATAATCTGTAGCAGATTGTACTGATCAGTGAACAGATTTGAATTACGCAGTTTATAATTGTCGAGATGTTTTGTCTTCGTGAGATATTGGATTGTGGCCTCAATCATTTACTAATATAATGAACTAAGACATCCTGTACTACAGTTAGACAAAACTTTTATAAGAATGGACAAAATGATTCACTAAAAGAGTCTTAAGCAATCCCACGTTGTCCGAGTAGGATAGTCTTCCAAGAGCAGTGTACTGGCAGTGGGTCCGTAGGTGACAGTGGAGCCCTATTCTTGATCTGCATCTTTTCCCGCAGTGAGGGCATTGGTTTCCAGGTGGAAGGCGGTCCTGGTTGGAGTTGACTTGATACGCCTTCCTCTTGGCACGTTTCTCTCTTATGCCCTCCATTCGTGCCTCTTCAAATTCTACAACACTGCTGGTCACAGCTGACTTCCAGCTGAAGCGCTCAAGGGCCAGAGCTTCCCAGTTCTCAGTGTCTACGCCAGAGTTTTAAAGGTTTGCTTTGAGCCCATCTTTAAATCTCTTTTCCAATCCATTTTCCATTCCATTCCATTTTCCGTTCTTGAGTTTGGAGTAGAGCAACTGCTTTGGGAGACGGTGGCCGGGCATCCAGATAACGTGGCTGGTCCAGTGGAGTTGATGGTGGAGGACCATTGCTTCAACGCTGGTGGTCTTTGCTTCTTCCAGCATGCTGTCATTTGTCTGCTTGTCTTCCCAAGAGATTTTCAGGATTTTCCAAAGGCAATGCTGATGGAATCATTCCAGGAGTTGCATGTGATGTCTCGCAGGCGTATAGCAGGGTTGGGAGGGCAATAGCTTTATAAACATGCACATTGGTATCCCTATGGATGTCCTGGACCTCAAACACTCTCTGCTTCATTCCGAAAAAAGCTGCACTCACACACTAAAAGAGTGTGGGAGTTTTTAAGATGCACAAAACTCTTTAATTGGTAGAAGATACAAAAAATAGCTGCCAAACCATTGAAGAAACACAAATAAGTACAAATATTAGACTAGATATTATAGCCATGAAGTCTTTCTTGCCATTGCACCTGACTGGAATATATTGCCAGGGGACATATAGTTGAAACTATATTTTAGGAATGTAAGCATAATTAAGACCCTTTGTGGCAGCATAACAATGAGAAACCTATAAATATACTTCAAGAGCTCCTTGTGGCATTACACCATTGTTTTGGTATGATACAGTGTGGTGGACAGAACACAATTAATAACATAATTTCATATCTCCAAAGACTGAGTGGTGGGAGGCTGAAATCATGGATTTATTTGGTTAGAAACAACAAAATCACAAGAAATTATGATTAATATACCACAATATTGTTATTTTAAAGACTGTAGTGAACGAAATGTAGAAATGTGGACATAATTGCACATACGCAGAATGCAGGCTAAAACCCAGTAATATAATTGGGTAAAATCATACAACATCATGATGGGAAATATAAGTATGCACCCACACTGTAGAATAAAGCAGTTTGATACCACTATAACTACCATGGCTCAATGCTGTGAAGTCACAGGTGTAGTAATTTTACAGGATCTTTAGCTTTCTCTGCCAAAGAACACTTCTGCCCCACCAAACTACAACTCCCATGATCCCATAACATTGAGCCATGGCAGTTAAAGTGGTGCCAAATCACTTTAATTCTACAATGTAAATGCACCAAACATTACTTGCCCTTTTTACAAGGACTGCACAGTATAGTGTGTAACACAATTGGGGGACTAAACCAGACTGCCCATGTGGTCTCTTCCAAATATATCATTCTAAAGGCCATTCTATACATCTATACATGCTGTAAAACCCAGAAGTAAATGGGTTTAAAGGGGTGCGGGAGTGGCTAAACAATGTTTAATCAAAGTGCAGGAGGGATCGGATTAAGAGGTTAAAAACACATGTTAAAAAGGTGTGGTTATAATCCAATTTGGGCTGGAAAATGGGCATCTTTGCTTGACTGTATATCCCTGTACTCATGCAAATCAAGTGCTTTCCTTCCCTCTTATGCTGTGTGGATTGCTTCTGCACATGTTCACTTTAAAAAAATCCAAAACAGCTGATCAGGCTGTCAAACAGATACACAGGTGGTTCAAGGGAAGCACAACTGGAAAACAATTCAAAATCTCTGAAACTCTTTCTTTTACACTTTATGGCAGTGGTTCTCAACCTGTGGGTCCCCAGATGTTTTGGCCTTCAATTCCCAGAAATCCTAACATCTGGTAAACTGGCTGGAATTTCTGGGAGTTGTAAGCCAAAACACCTGGGGAACCACAGGTTGAGAACCACTGCTTTATGATCTTAAACAGAGGTTGATTTAACAATTGGGGGAAGAGAGAGATCTGACAGAAGGTTCTTTTTTAAAAGCCTTCTGTTACGCACACATGTGAATCTGCCTGTGTTTATATTAAGATATTTGCATGTTCACATATACAGTCCAGTGTATGACAGAGTGAATTTTTAAAAAACCTCTGCAGGATGTCCCCTGTCCGGCTTCCATCACGATCCACTTCAAAAGAAGAATATGAAGATGGGACCATTTCCCAGGTCTGGCAGGTCTTTGTGTGGGCTTGCTGCCAGGTCTCAGGATTTTTAAACTCAATTTTAAAATGCAGATTTTGGTGCTGTCTGGAAGTGCCCTAAGATATCCAGAATCCTAATAAAAATGGGCAGACCAAGGGTACGAAGAGTCTATATGGCTGAAATCATAAGAATCCTCTAGTCCCCGGAGTTTCGGGGTACGGTGTCATCTGTACGCGGATGATGTCCAACTCTGTCACTCCTTTCCACCTGCTACTAAGGAGGCTGTCCAGGTCCTGAACCGGTGCTTGGCCGCTGTGACGGTCTGGATGAGAGCGAACAAATTGAAACTGAATCCAGACAAGACAGAGGTACTCCTGGTCAGTCGCAAGGCCGAACAGGGCATAGGGTTACAGCCTGTGTTGGATGGGGTCGCACTCCCCCTGAAGACACAGGTTCGCAGCTTGGGTGTGACCCTGGATTCATCGCTGAGCCTGGAACCCCAGGTTTCGGCGATGACCAGGGGAGCATTTGCACAGCTAAAGCTTGTGCGCCAGCTGCGCCCGTACCTTGGGAAGTCTGACTTGGCCACGGTAGTCCACGCTCTGGTTACATCCCATTTAGACTACTGCAACGCTCTCTACGTGGGGTTGCCTTTGAAGACGGCTTGGAAGCTCCAACTAGTCCAATGCTCAGCAGCCATGATCTTAAAAGGAGCGGAGCGCAGGGAGCATACAACCCCCCTGTTGCGCCAACTCCACTGGCTACCGATTTGCTAACGGGCTCAATTCAAAGTGCTGGTGTTGGCCTTTAAAGCCCTAAACGGTTCTGGCCCAAGCTACCTATCCGACCACATCTCGGCCTATGAACCCACCAGGACTTTGAGATCTTCCGGGGAGGCCCTGCTCTCGATCCCGCCTGCTTCCCAAGCACGGCTGGCGGGGACGAGAGATAGGGCCTTCTCGGTGGTGGCTCCTCAGCTGTGGAACGCCCTTCCTACGGACATTAGACTAGCACCATCTCTAATGGTATTCCGCAAAAAAGTAAAAACCTGGCTGTTTGAGCAGGCGTTCGAATAATTAGTGCAATGATTGGTTAATGAACACTGGAATGGAACAATGGATGACGAATCTGGATCATGCTTTTGATGATGAGACGATAATGAATTGTTATTGTAGTAATTGTTATTAATTATGTAATGTGTTAGGTTATTAACTGTTTTTTATACTGTAGCATTGAATTTTTGCTGTTCTTATTTGTTGTGAACCGCTGTGAGTTGCCTTCGGGCTGAGAACAGCGGTATATAAGTAAGGTAAATACATAAATAATAAATAAATATTCCACACATGCCTCCCTGTTCTATTTTGGATCATCAAATGGCCTGGATTCCATACTTTTATTAAAATAAATTTATAAACATCTTGTCCTAGTAGGAGATAAGATATTGAGCAAAATGTGGAGTCACTCTCCTATGTGAGAAACAAACATGCCACTGCCTTTTAAGTGTATGGCAAGTGAAAGGGAGCAAATGTTACTGGTGAGAAACAAAAGGAAAAGGGTGGACACATTGAAGAGTGCAAGGAGAGGCAAAAGAAGAGCGTAGGAGGCCAGAGAAAGTGAGTACAAGAAGCAGTTAACTATGAGAAGCAAGTAATGGACATGTACAGTTTCTTCTGTGAGGGAGCAGAAGACAAGGGTGAGCTGCACAAATATCAGAAAGCAATAAGGAATGGAAAGGTACCTTCTAGGCCTGGGTAACAACGGAAAAATTTGTTTCTAAACTCATTTCATTTTTAGGGGGTCCATTGCTTTTCGTTTTTTAAAAGAATTCCGAATTTTTCTTTAAAATATTTTTGTTATTTACGAAATTTCGTAAATTTTGAATTGATTCGTTAATGGCGGACGTGATTGCGCAATATGCTAAAAAAACTTCCAAATGGGACAGGGGGAACTTCTGAAGCTTCCCTCTCCCTCTGTTGTTGACTGTTGGTGTGATAATTTAATTTTTTATCACTGATAAAACAAACAACAACTATAAAACTTGCACCAGACATACAGAAATAATAACAAAACAATTTCAAAACAATTTTGAAATGATTTCGAAACGATTTCGAACCAATTACGAAATAAATTGAAAAATTCGTTTCAATTTTTAGTTGCTCCTGAATGGTTCAATATCGCTTCTTTATCAAAAAAAATAACGAATTAATAACGAATTACGAAATTAACGAACGAAACCGCCCAGCCCTAGTATATAAGTAAGATAAATAAATAATAAATAAATATTCCACACATGCCTCCCTGTTCTATTTTGGATCATCAAATGGCCTGGATTCCATACTTTTATTAAAATAAATTTATAAACATCTTGTCCTAGTAGGAGATATTGAGCAAAATGTGGAGTCACTCTCCTATGTGAGAAACAAACATGCCACTGCCTTTTAAGTATATGGAAACTGAAAGGGAGCAAATCTTACTGGTGAGAAACAAAAGGAAAAGGGTGGACACATTGAAGAGTGCAAGGAGAGGCAAAAGAAGAGCGTAGGAGGCCAGAGAAAGTGAGTACAAGAAGCAGTTAACTACGAGAAGCAAGTAATGGGCATGTACAGTTTCTTCTGTGAGGGAGCGGGAGACAAGGGTGAGCTGCACAAATATCAGAAAGCAATAAGGAATGGAAAGGTACCTTCCTATGGTGGAAGGTGGGGTAAAGGTGAGGGTCGCAGCAAAAGGAGAGTGTGAGTGGAGAGTGCAAGAGCAATGGTGACAAAGAAAAGGAGTGGGAGGGGAAGGGAGGTGCAATATTTTTGGGTACCCCTACCTGATTATTGAGAAGATCCAACCAGTCCATCCTCAGGAAATAAAGCCCGACTGCTCACTGGAGGGAAGGATACTAGAGACAAAGTTGAAGTACTTTGGCCACATCATGAGGAGACAGCAAAGCCTAGAGAAGACAATTATGCTGGGGAAAGTGGAAGGTAAAAGAAAGAGGAGCCGACCAAGGGCAAGCTGGATGGATGGCATCCTTGAAGTGACTGGACTAACCTTGAGGGAGCTGGGGGTGGTGACGGCCGACAGGGAGCTCTGGCGTGGGCTGGTCCATGAGGTCACGAAGAGTCGGAGACGACTGAATGAATGAACAACAACAACACCTGATTATGGATTTTGAAGTTCTAAGCTTCAGTGTCATCATACTAATTCTTCAACATGATGAAGAAAGTAAGAAAAAAACTTTGCACTTCAGTAGGAGAGATAAGACATTCAGTCAGAAGGCCAGATCTAACTTGTGAACCCCCTGTGAAATACAATTAGAAGTTCAACAATAACTCTTGAACTATATGTAGAAGCAAGTCATATAAAAAGGACTTGCCAGATGTGTCCTATGGCAGACTGTATGAAAGCGCCTATTATTATTGCATCATTTCCCAGAGGCGCCATTTGGTAGCCATACGACATATATACAACATCCCACTGCAGTCCTGTAATGAGCATATAATTGGACCCCAGTGTGCAGTTTAACACATTTGTTTTCATTACAGTGTTTACAATCCACTTTGTGATGTGTCATTTTTGCTTTGCTCTCAGGCTTTAAAACTGCAACCCCACAGCAATATTTTAGGTCTATCCCTCTGAGAAAATTCATCCTTTTGCATTCACTATTTCCTAGGTCTGTATAAATTTGGAAAGAATGAGGTGAAAGTCACAAGAAGTCAGCACTATATTTTAAAAGCACTCTACAAAATTATGCTTGCAATATTGAGATGTGAGATAGGGCAAGAGGAATCATAGAATCATAGAAACAAAGAGTTGGAAGAGACCTCATGGGCCATCCAGTCCAACCCCCTGCCAAGAAGCAGGAATATTGCATTCAAATCACCCCTAACAAATGGCCATCCAGCCTCTGCTTAAAAGCTTCCAAAGAAGGAGCCTCCACCACACTCCGGGACAGAGAGTTCCACTGCTGAACGGCTCTCACAGTCAGGAAGTTCTTCCTCATGTTCAGATGGAATCTCCTCTCTTTTAGTTTGAAGCCATTGTTCTGCGTCCTAGTCTCCAGGGAAGCAGAAAACAAGCTTGCTTCCTCCTCCCTGTGGCTTCCTCTCACATGTTTATACATGGCTATCATATCTCCTCTCAGCCTTCTCTTCTTCAGGCTTAACATGCCCAGCTCCTTAAGCCGCTCCTCATAGGGCTTGTTCTCCAGACCCTTGATCATTTTAGCCGCCCTCCTCTGGACACATTCCAGCTTGTCAATATCTCTCTTCAATTCTGGTGCCCAGAATTGGACACAATATTCCAGATGTGGTCTAACCAAAGCAGCACACAACTTTCTCTCTTTTCTACAACTCCACAAAGAACTGGAAAGACAGACACTGAAAAGAGGAAACCACCAGCTTTGATGAAAGACTTGTCGTTGCCTTTTTCCTTGGCTCTTCTTCTGATTGGCTGACCTGGGGGAAAAATGCATACAGCTGTCAGTACCACCCCAGACCATTAAGGAGTATGTTACATGGAAAAAATTGCTTTGAAACAAGAAATCTTTACTAAATCTTTACTAAATCTTTACTAAATCTTTACTAAATCTTTACTAAAAATGCTTTGAAACAAATCTTTACTAATTTCTCTGAAATGTTTCAGATGCTTCTGTTTTGATTCTTAATGCTTCAGAGGGGTCCCTTTCTGATTAGTAATTTGGAGATTTGTATTAATGATTCATAGAAATCTGTGAATTATGAAACAGAAAAGCTCCAAAGTTTTGCTCAGACCCATTTTGCCTTGCCTTCCAGCATCGTGTTTTTATGATCATATGAAATAGAGACTTGGATGTCACTAGAGAACTAGGTTCTGAAATGATTAAAATGTAAAGAAAAAAAATGATAGGAGGAAAATGCATGCAAAACAAAAAGCACAGTCATTCTTCATCTCACAAGGGGTGCACCTACATGATAGAATTAATGGAATTTGACATCACTTTAACTGCCATGTCTCAATGCTATTGAATACTAGGTTTTGTGGTTTGTTGAGGCACCAGGGCTCTTTTACAAAGGAGGCAAAAAAAACATGCAAAATTACAACTCCAATGTTTTCTTAGCACTGAGTCATGGCAGACTAAGGTGATCTCAAAATGCAGTATAGAAGCACCTAAGGTTATGCTATTTTTGTTAAACTTAAAAGATTTGTGTTTGTGTATACCTTGAGACAAACTGTCAGAACCCAGAAGCCTTAAAGAGCCAAACACAGTAATGTAATCAAAGCAACGGTTTATTAACTCAAAAACAAACAGCACTCAGAGACACTTGCTTCAGTACCTCTGGTCAAAACTTAAAGTTTGCAGCAGTTTGAAGCTTGTAAAACGAACTTGGAAAATAAACCGGATTAAACGGGCAAAAAAATCTGGATTAAACAAGTGTTCTAGCGAAATGCCCCAAAATCACACAGTTCAAAGATAACGCTTAAACACAAAGCCGTGAAGAGAAGCCGTCATCGAAAAACAGTCCAAAGTTGAAGAAGTACCAGTAGAAGATACCAACGTCCAAAAAGCAGCAGCGTCATCAGGAACAGTCCGTGGTCAAGGAGAGGGGAAATCTGCACTTATGAGAGTCCAAACCAGTCAGCACATGAAGAACACAGCAACCTGCTGTTCCAAGGACCCAAGCCCAACAAGAGAAGCATCAGTGACAGAACCCAAGGCATGTAACCAACACTTTGCCTACTGCAAAGTTCCATTCCTTCAGTGCCTTCATTTATGTTACAACTCATCATCCATTGATGAGCTGCCCTCTGCCCTTTCCTCATCGCTGTCAGCTGTCTTACCCATTACAGCTGAGCGCCAACACCCATCTCTCCAACTCTTCCATTTCTTGTCAAGACTTAGGTCTCCCCATGATTCCCTGGTATCACCAGGCTGCCAATCCCCAGATAAACCCTCACTGGATTTAGGTTGCATGCACACATTCCTAACTTCTTGCACTTGAGTCTAATCCAATTATTCCCCTTCATCCTCGCTACTCCCAGACCCATTACTTCCAGTAAAGCCCATGAAATCCTCATCTTCAGTGGGAGCACTAAGTATGTTCCAGATCCTTTTCCTCTGACGCTCTTTGTCAGACTCCTGCTCCCGAGTAATCCATATGACACCTCTACTCCCATCTCCCTCCTCCTCCTCACTCATTTCACTCTCTGAGAACCCTTAGAAGGAGTCTTCATCTGTGGGAGACATAAGTATCTCCAGGATTCTCTTCCTTTGTTGTTCTTCCTCCAACACCTGAGCACCCCGTTTACCTACTCTACTACTTCCACTACTAGTAGTAACGTTACCCTCAGACTCTACTACAACACAAACAGTGCAAACATGCATATCCATGGCACCAATTTATCATTTGACCTTGATAAACAAATTTGGATATAAGCATTTTCACCTTGAGATTGACACTTGACATTCTGTATACATTTGGAAAAGGATAAAATCATAATTGTAAAAAGGACCTGCCAGATTGCCAATCAAGCTTCCACTTTTTGGCGCATCACAGCAGATATATTTTATCATCCCCCTGTGAAAGAAGGAATGAATGCAAAGAATAGAGCAATTTCCTTGCAGTAAATTGGCAAGCCTGCCACCCTACTAAGTGATCTCCCATTAATCAGTGTTAAATTCTCCTTAGCTGCAGCAAATTCAAAGGCTCACTACTTCTGAAGGATTTCACAGAGTGACTAATGATATATGACAAACTCATTTAAAATCTGCATAGACCAGCACCACATGAATAATAATAATAACAATAAAAATCTTACAAGAAGAAGGAGAAGAAGAATCCTGGCGTGCAAAATAAGATATAATGATCCTATATATGTTTTGCGGACAAAAGATTTAAAATTCTAGGAATGCATTCACAGCACTATGAAAAAAAAAACTGAAGTGCATAGTATAATTATTTTTTTTTACTATTGAAATGAAATGCCTATGAATTAATGAAAGTGCTTGTGTAATTGATGTTAAGGGTGCTTAATAGCACATCTGCTTAATGCAGCATGCATTGTACCTACAGGAGTAAATAAGGAGGCATGGTAAAAGCAATGGATTAAAGTAGAACCGCATTTTATGAAGTGACATTAGCCAAATCTGCAGGGAAAGGAACCTTTCTGGAAATTGCAGCAACTCAGCCTAGATGGTGATAACGACATCAGCGATAATCACAATGACAATGGTGATGTGTGAGTTCATCCAAACCCAGAGAAGATGACCTCTCAAGCATGTCTTTGTCCCTCAGTTAAAAATCAGTTCTGGGATAGTAACACAAAACAAAGGCTTTAAGACCAAGATGAGCAAATTTTGGGGATACTCCAAAATAGAATCCATAATTGCCATCAGTGAACTTTGGTTTAATCCACATCACATGGTAAAACCGATTAAGGTGATCTGCATATGCACACTGCAGTGGAGGCACAAATTCCTCTACACCATGAAGCTGCAGATCTGGAATTGGGTAAATGCTAACCTCCATGGTGCATATAAGCCCACCCAGATCCTGACTCAGTTCTAGGTCTCCACATGTAATCAGTAGGCTTGGGCGGTTTCGTTCGTTAATTTTGTAATTCGTTATTAATTCGTATTTAAATTAGCTCACGATCCAATATTGAGCCATGCAGGAATAGTGTGAGGAGTAAATTAGATTCGAAACAATTTTTTCAATTTATTTTGTAATTATTTTGTAATTATTTTGTAATTATTTCGTAATTATTTCGTAATTATTTCGTAATTATTTTTGCATGTCTGGTGCAAGTTTTATAGTTGTTGTTTGTTTTATCACACCAACAGTCAACAACAGAGGGAGAGGGAAGCTTCAGAAGTTCCCCCTGTCCCATTTGGAGGTTTTTTTAGCATATTGCGCAATCACGTCCGCCATTAACGAATCGATTCGTAATTATACGAAATTTCGTATATTTCAAAGATTTTAAAAGGAAAATTTCGGAATTATTTAAAAAAAATGAAACGCAAGGGCCCACTAAAAACAAAACGAGTTTAGAACCAAATTTTTCCGTGGTTGCCCAAGCCTAGTAATCAGCTCCTTATTGAAATAGCTTCCGCTTCTCCTGACTTCACTAGTCCTTAAGAAGTCAATATAAACGAATTGGGACAATCTTCAAGACTATCTGGACAATGTGAGAAAATAAAAAACAAGAGAGACAATTTTGCTATATTTTTTCTCTTTTTAGTAAGGAAAATATTTTGAGTAATAAGAAAATAATAACCAAGAAGATGGAATGGAAGTTCCCTCTTTTTGTGTATGTGTGTGTTTTTTGCCCTTTTCCCCATTTTGCTTTTTGTGTGAGTGTTTTTGCAGAATGTGTTTTATCTTTATCTCTTCTTTTTTTTTCCCTTCACTTTTCTATACTTTTATTGTTCTTACTCTTTTGTTGTATTCTTTATAAAATCTAATAAAATTCTTTAAAAAAAGAAATCAATATAGATGTGTACTGGGTAATCTTGGGCAAATCACACTCTTGGTCTCAGGACCTTTCCAGACAGGGCCCAAAATGCAGGCCCTGTCGGACTTTTATCTTAGGCATCCAAACAATACCTCAGGTAAAACTGAAGTAATTTGAGACAAAGCAGGTATTATTATTATTATTATTATTAACTTTATTTGTATCCCGCTAGCATCTCCCGAAGGACTCGATGCGGCTTACACAGGCCGAAGCCTCAAAACAACAATACAATAGAGAGCATAACATCACAATAGCAAGCAAATCAGCAATAAACAAAATAGCATAACACCACAATAGCTAAGCAAATCAAACAATAAACAAAATAACAACAATAGCAGTACATCAAGACATTATTAAAACTGGTTCGGCCGGCGCACTGGGGTACAAGGGTTAAAAGTGCTGAAATGGCAGGAGGCACGTGGGATTAAAAGTGCAGTGTGCAGCGACAATTAGTTATGCTAAGGTGCTACTAGGACTTGGGGTGGGGATTCCTAGTCTGAGAAGGCACAACGGAACAGCCAAGTTTTTAAATTCCTTCTGAAAACGGCTAGAGTAGGGGCCTGTCTGAGATCTTTTGGGAGGGCGTTCCAAAGTCGGGGGGCCGCCACAGAAAAGGCCCTGTCCCGTGTCCCCACCAAGCGCGCTTGCGACGTGGGTGGGATCATGAGCAGGGCCTCTCCAGATGACCGAAGCGAGCGTGTGGGTTCGTAGATGGTGATGCGGTCACGCAGGTAGGGTGGTCCCAAACCATTTAGGGATTTGTAGGTAAGCACCTGCACCTTGAATTGGGCTCGGAAAATAAATGGCAGCCAGTGGAGCTCCTTGAACAGAGGGGTAGACCTCTCTTGATAATGAGCCCCGGTTAGCATCCTGGCTGCTGCCCGCTGGACCAATTGAAGTTTCCGAGCCGTCTTCAAGGGCAGCCCCACGTAGAGCGCATTGCAGTAATCCATTCTAGAGGTGACCAAGGCATGGACCACCCCGGCCAGATCAGCCTTCACGAGGTATGGTCGCAGTTGGCGCGCAAGTCTCAGTTGCGCAAAGGCCCTCCCGGATACCGCCGACACCTGAGCCTCAAGTGTAAGCGAAGAATCCAAGAGGATGCCCAAACTGCGGTAAACCTTGCTTTGTCATTATTTACTTTGATACTCCATTAGACCCAGACCTTCCTGAAAGGCCCAGCTCTAATGGAGTACAGGACCAGTGGGCACTGAACCATGGGATCGCTTCTGCAATCCTGGAGTCAGTTGTTGCATCTTAAAACAGGAACAGGACCCTCTAATTATTAATCACACCACACCTTGAATGAAGGAAGAGTCTTTTTTATTTGAAGAATAACTGGAGCCAATAAAAGAGATGATTATAAAAATAAGTAGAAGTCCAAAAGCAAAAAAGCCAAATAAAGCAGCAACATAAGCAGTGTCCAAACAAAGGAATAATAACAATCTCCCAAAGCTTGCAGAAATAATACAAATGCAATGAATAACCAAAAAGCCCTTAGAATAAAACCATGAACAGACTAGCCCCTGCTAATCCACTTGAAAAGCCATGAATACTTAGAGACAAGGCCATATGAAACAGGAATACCCAGGAGACTTGAATTTGATTCCAAACAATGTCTGGTCTAAAGAAAATTCTCTAAGAGCTCGATTTAAGTCCCAAAAACTAGTTCCAACTCCCCCCCCCCTCCCCAGTTTTTGGCCTTAACTGCCAAATTCTTTCTGACCTGCATAAATATTGGGCCTCTCGATGGTTCTGGCTGATTTCCAGACAGCGACTGGTCTTATCTATCTCCTCATTAACTGCAGCAGGTGTGAAACTATCTTGCAAACTCAAGCTTGGAGAAGGGAGTAAACTTTCTTCCCTGGCTGTGACAGGAACTTTCTCATGAGAACTTAGCCTTTCCCCTGACCCTTCTCGATCAGAGTCTGCAGTAACCTTATTGTCCAAAGTGTCTCCAGCCTCATCCTCATTGATCACATCAGGTTCAATACCCAAGTCAGACCCAGAAACATTAGAAGGGGAAAACACAATCACAGATACAGGCTCAAACACAGGCTGAGTCCCAACATCAGTCCCCATATAGCCCACCTTATTTCTTTGGGGTTCCAAAAACCCAGAGAACCGAGGAGGGTACCCACTCCCCTCCCCAATCCCCCTAAAAGCTTTAAAAAACAATAAAAACTTATCACACCACCATTAGGCATCTCTGGAGACCTCCTGGAGAGTACCAATGATCACTTGTGCCTCCCCCCTCCACCTCCTGGCACATCATTGGTAGGCTCCAAGAGGCCTCCACAGAGGCCTAATGGTGGAGTGGTAAGTTTTTTTATTTTAAGACTTTGGGGGGAGTTAGGGCTGGCCCCATTCAGTGCAGTAGCTACTGCACTGGAATTGGGACAACCCGCTAGGAAAGCCTGGATCTTTTGGGGTGCTTGTGGGGACTTAAACCCAGTATGAAACAGGTTTCTTAAAACAGCTTCATTGTGTTTTTAAACCCTGTCTGGAAGTGCCCTCAGTCAAAAGAAAAGCATAGCAGCTTTGAACAAAGACGTTCCTGTACTAGTTTTCCCTTAGGGTCATGAAAAGTCATAAATGACTGAAAGGCAAACAACAACAACCACAACAAAAACAGTGACAATAATTTCACTTATTAAATCAGCATTACTGAATTATGCTGTCCTAATTGTTGTTACTAGAGCCCCCGATGGTGCAGTGGGTTAAACCCCTGTGCCGGCAGGACTGAAGACCGACAGGTCGCAGGTTCGTATCCGAGGAGAGGCGGATGAGCTCCCTCTATCAGCTCCAGTTCCTCATGCGGGGAGAGAAGCCTCCCACAAGGATGATAAAAACATCAAATCATCCAGGCGTCCCCTGGCAAGGTCCTGGCAGACGACCAATTCTCTCACACCAGAAGCAACTTGCAGTTTCTCAAGTCACTCCTGACATGACAAAAAAATTGGTATTATCAGACAAGACAGGAAGAGGAAATGGAATGTAAACCAAATAAAAACTGTAAGGAAGGGTGTCAGAATATCTTTCTGTAGAGGACCATTGATTTTTCAACTCTACTTGCCCTTCAAAGTAATTACTTTTTAAAGGGTCAACCTAACCCTCATATAGAAGATCTTTGTGGCACAATTCTCCAAATTACAAAAAACAATGGTGGCCAATCTATGGGCATTTTTTAACCTGTGGACTGGAAATATAATAATGTATTACTGTGCATTCTCAGTATTTCTATTTCTAATCATCATCAACATGCTTATCACTGGCAAGAGACCAATATAATGTCAGTACTTATTGCCATCAATAATACAATAATTCAGTCAGTGCCTGTCTCTCAAAAGCTCAGGCTTTACAAACTTCCATGAACAGAAGCAACAAATTTCAATTACAGTTTAAAAACACGAACATATAAAAGCAATGCAAGAAAATATGCCTTCTACCATTTTGTGTTATTTTGAAAATCTGGTCATTTGTAGTAATCATACAAAATTCCATGTCTTTTTAGTGAGGTGAAGGTCAACCCAAACTAATTTACACTCAATTGTCTGTTATTTAAAAGTCTGTGTTCTGTGCGCATTAGGAGTTCCTCTTGAAGTAGTAAGTGCCTTCATTTTGAATCCAGAAGAGACTCATGGAGACTTTCTTTCTTTAAATGTCAAAATGTTTTTCATGGGCAAAATGAAAGTTGGAGTTCTCTATACAGCCCTAGCCAATGAAGCTCAGCATACAGGAGCAAGGTCAATCGAATGTTTGCATGGTTGTTTCATGGGAGACATTGAGGGAGAAGCCCAAGGTTGTAAGTGTTCTTCTGGTTGGACTACATGGGGCTCTGTTTCCACAGCAAATGGAAAAAGAGCCAAAATTACATCTTTAGGACTCAGGAGTTACCCGACACTAAATAGCTTAAAATGTGAAAAGATGGGCATAAGATGGGGAAAGGACATGGGGTGGTTGGCTGTGCAGAAGTTATCAATACTTTGCATGTTTTAAACTGTATATATATGTGTTTGGGTTAGCCACAGTAACACTGGAGCAGCCTATTTCAGAGATCCTCAGTCAGCATTACCATAGAGACCAAGGCAAGCTGGCAGAAGGAGAAGTGAGAGGAGCCAAGTGGAGAGAGTTTTGAAAACTGACAGTTTGAGAGTCAGTTAGGAGTTGATTTTGTATCTGAGAGGAGTAAAAGAGAGGAAGTGAAGAGTAGAGTGGGAGAGTGGAGTGTGAAGCAAAGAATTGTGGCTTTGGGAAGCCTGAATAGCTACTGGAGGTTTCTCAGTCTAAGGAGACTGAAAGGAGAAACATAGCCAGTTTTCTTTAGTCAAGGGAAAGGCTAAAGGATAAGCTTGTTAGTTTATTTGATCAAGGAAAGATCAAGTAGGGAAGATATTCCTGTACTGAAACTTTGTTTAGTAACAAGAGCTTCACCTCAGTAAGATACTGTGTAACCTGGAAGAGTGAAATGTTTAACTAACCAAGTATTATTCAAAGTTCTATAAAATAAGTTACAATCTTGCAACCACACGCTTTGTACTCAATAAACCAGTTGTCTTTTGTTGAAGACAATCTCATCTCACATTGGTGGCAGTTACCATAGATTACATATAACAATTGGCCTCCAATATACCAGTTGGTGGCAGAATTCAGAGAAATAAACAATAAATCTCCCTCTACTCTCCTGTCACACGACAGCACATGTGCTTTCTCTCCACTCTGATCACCTCCTCGCATTGGCCATCCCAGAAGATGGAGAAAGACAATAGGGAATTCTATCTATGTTTCCCCTCCTCATGGGATGAAGACCTTTTCCTGGACCTTGGCTCTGTTACTCTTGGATGAGAGTTATAGACTCTAACATGTATCTTCTGATCCTATTTTGGACTCTGGTATTCTTGTAACTCTATTTTGTACCTTGTTGCATGCTGAAACCTTGAATCTGAACTCTGGACTGATTTCCTGGCTTGACATGGTTTTGAATTTTGGTTTTTACCTTTGGACTTGCTTTAGAAACTCTAATAAGTGAATTCTTGGTATCTGACTTTTGGACAGGAGACTTGTCTACTGTTTATTCTTGCTCCTGACTTGGATTTGTAGTACTCTGCATTAATTGGACTCTTGCCCTTGATTTGTGTTACTCTAGATGTGAGCTGTGTAAAGAACCCTTCCCCAATTAGAAGCCAGGGTGCAGGGCCTGGAAAAGCCTGTAGGTCTAGAAGGATAAGTAATGGGCAAGGCGAAGCATCAGCGGCCATTTTAGAGTAGGGAAGACGCTATCTTAGAGAGTTTCAGAGAGGGGGGGCGTGTCTTGCATTAGACAGCAGGGAATGGCTGGGATTGGTGGAGAAAAAGGGGGCGGAGTTTAGGAGGAACTGAGAGGAAAGAGGAGTGTTTTAAGTTATAGAGAGGAGATTGAACTTGGGGTCTGAAGAGAAAGGGTGTTTAGGAGTTTGGTGTTAAGGGTTAGAAGAAAAAGGCAAAGACCTAGCCAGAAGTTTGCCAGCAGGGTAGCTAAAGCAAACTGACAGCTATTAGGAGTATAGCTGGGTAGTAGCAGGATAGAACTAGGATTAAGTTTATCTGGGCTACTGAAGAATTTCTGACAGAGATTCAGTCCTGTTAGGATTCTTGTTTTGTTTTGGGAAGTAGGAAGATAGATCCAGGTTAGGACAATCTGTGCTGCTTTAAGAATTACTGTCAGACAAACTATCCTGTCAGTATTCTTGTGTGGAGGGAGAGAAGAATCTCTTAAGTAACAAAAACAGAATTATTCATGTAACCGACACGCTTTTAAGACACAACTTTCTGAAACAGCCTAAATTTTAACTGCATTTGTTCCTGTTCTAATTAATAAACTTTGTTGATTATTGTTCATCAAAACCTGACTCAAGTGTGCCTCTATGCTTGAAGATTTCCAAAGCAACTTTAATCAGTTTTGAAGAAACGAATGGTGGCAGCATTGATTAGTGATCTGAATAGATCTTTATAATTTGGTCTCCAGCGAGTGAGATCTGATTTATCGGATCATTATAATTGGTGACAGCAGTGGGATTCGAACCCACGCCCCCAAAGAGACTGGACTAATTCTGTTTTGTTATCAGATCTTTGACTCAAGACTTTAGTTTCCCATTCAAGTAAAAATGGACTTGGCTCATCTTGTGTTTGTTTGATAAACCTCAGCCCTTGATACCAGCAGAGCCCTGGCACACAACACCACGTGAACATCTGTGACATGGCAATTAAAGTGATATCAAACTGCAATATTCACAGGTTGTCACAAGAAATTCAATGTGCAGATTTGACAAATATGAATTTAATATTATGTGTGGGAATGAATGGAAGAATGGAAGGATGTGTAGTTGGAGTTAATACTTTTGGAAACATCACTATAATATTAAGGCCTGCAATGACTAACTACTTGCTTGCTGAACTGTGATCAAAACCCGCTAATGAGAATTGATAAGAACTGTGACAATGGTTCTTTCAAGTTAAGGAAATGTTTGCAACATTCCTTATGTTAAGAAGGAAGTCAACATAAGATCAACACCAATCAAGAAGATCAACATCTGGCCAGGAACCTGAAATGGATCCAGGATGGAAGTTGTCTATTTTTAATTTACAACTTCGTGACGACATCAGCAGAATATTCCTATAAAAGACTCAGTCTAATAATACTCAAAGTGTGGCAGTCCTGAGGAGTCTGTCCACCCGCTATGCTCTGCTCCATGGGAAGGAGAGAGATGGTGCACCTATGGAGAGTGGCAGATCTGCATTGGATCAGTCTGGTCACTTTGGGGCTTCTTTCTCAAGGGAAGAGGAAGAAGTGTGCTTTTGGAGTCTTGGATTTTGTGCAGGGAGACAGGTTCTGCTGTATGGAAATTGTTCTTAAGGAAAGAAGTTTTGACATTTCGGAGTTTTGAAGTTATGGCATTATGGAACTATGCATTGGCAGGCTGCAGGAAAGCAGGGTCTGGCCTAAGAGGTGCTTCTCCAAGGAGGGAGAAAAGGATATGGTAATATTTTGGATGCATGTGGATGAATGCGAGTACGTGTGTGTGAATGTTGAGTGAAAATGTAATTCCCCTTTGTTTGTTTGTTAACCAATGTAATTGTAAATCCAATGTAGTTGCATAGAATCTGTATATCTGTATGTCCAATGTCATTCTTTGTCTAAATGTTTTTCTGTAATCTGATATACCCTCTCACACTGGAAATTGCAATAAAAGAACCTATATTTCAAAGTTATTGAAAAGTCATTCATGACATAGTCATCTAAAAATCTACATTTTTGGCCCTGAAACCTAGCTTAGATTTATATGTGAGATTGACTTACACATGAATATATACAAGGGTTGTTGTAGGTTTTTTCGGGCTATATGGCCATGTTCTAAAAGCATTTTTTCCTGACGTTTCACCTGCATCTATGACAAGCATCCTCAGAGGTAGTGAGGTCTGTTGGAAGTAGGAAAAATGGGTTTATATATCTGTGGAATGACCAGGGTGGGGCAAAGGACTATTTTCTTCTGGAGCTAGGTGTGATCAGCTTCGATGTGGTGTCTCTATTGACCATGGTCCCAGTAGCAGACACCATTGCACTAATCAACCAGAGGTCCCCAGAAGACATCACAGCTCTGTTTCACCATTGCCTCACCACCAGCTACTTTCAGTGGGACAATGAATTCTACGAACAGAAAGACAGAGTAGCTATGGGGAGCCCCCTCAGCCTGGTCATAGCTAATTTCTACATGGAACACTTTGAAAAACAAGCCCTGGAAACAGCAACAAAAAAGCCCACGATATGGTTCAGATATGTGAATGACACTTTCACCATTTGGAGCCATGGAGAAGAAGAACTCAACAGGTTCCTGGACCATCTGAACAGCATCCATCCAAACATCCAATTCACCATGGAAAAAGAAAATGAAGGAAGGCTGCCTTTTCTAAATGTCCTAGTCATCCGTAAACCAGATCAACAATTGGGTCACACCATTTACAGAAAACCCACACACAGAGATAAATATCTACATAAAAATCAAGGAACCATCACCCAAGTCAAAAAAGAAGCACCATTAAAGCCTTGGCAGACCGTGCAAAAAGAATCTGCGAAGCCCACCTCCTCCAAGATGAACTGAACCACCTCAACTGGGCTCTCCAGGCCAATGGATATTCCACCTCAGACATCAGAAGAGCTGGAAGACCAAGAACAAGCCACGAGAGTCAAGATGAAGATCCACCCAGAGGAAAAGTGTTCTTGCCATACATCAAGGGAACCACTGACCGCATAGGGAAGCTGATGAGGAAACACAACATACAAACGATCTACAGACCCACCAAGAAAATCCAACAAATGCTACGTTCAGCAAAGGACAAGAGGGATCTTCTCACTTCTGCAGGAGTCTACCGTATACCCTGCAGTTGTGGACAAGTCTACATAGGGACCACCAAACGCAGCAAGGCCCAGACACAAATCAAGGAACATGAAAGGCACTGCAGACTACTTCAACCAGAGAAATCAGCCATAGCAGAGCACCTGATGAACCAACCTGGACACAGCAGTCTATTTGAGAACACAGAAATGCTGGACCACTCTCACAACCACCATGTCAGACTACACAGAGAAGCCATTGAAATCCACAAGCATGTGGTCAATTTCAACAGAAAGGATGAAACCATGAAAATGAACAAAATCTGGCTACCAGTACTAAAAAACTCTAAAATTAGAACAGCACAACAACAGAGAGGAAACAAACAAGGACATCTAATTACCTCTCAACAAAAGATTGCTCCAGGCACTGCTGGGGCAACAAATGCTAATCAAGGTGTTCAGCTGAAACATTCACACCTAACTCTAGAAGAAAAGAGTCCTTTGTCCCACCCTGGTCATTCCACAGATATATAAACCCTTTTTCCTAGTTCCAACAAACCTCACTATCTCTGAGGATGCTTGCCATAGACACAGGCGAAACGTCAGGAGAAAATGCCTTTAGAACATGGCCATATAATATGGCCAATGATTCCGGCCATGAAAGCCTTCGACAATACAATATATACAAGACATGGACAAACTTCAATCCTCCAGGTGTTTTGGACTTCAAACCCCACAATTCCTAACCTCTGGTAAGCTGGCTGGGATTTCTGGGGATTGAAGTCCAAAACACCTGGAGGGCCGAAGTTTACCTGTGTCTGATATATACAGTGATGCAGTGAGGAGAAAAATATAAAAATTTCTCATTGTTTCTTATAGTAACAAATAATTTGAACTAAAACACCTCTGACATTTGCAGTTTGACATCCATTGTATCAACCTTAATTTCACTATTTAATTCTATCACCTGATTTCATATAATGTGAAGCTTTCTAGCTCTCACAAGCCCCACACAAACAAGTGCACACACATTTTCCTTCAGTGTTTGAAATGAAAAAGGTTCAATTAACTCACTGCTGTTTAAAATGTTTACTTAATTCTCCCATCTAACACTAGGGTAGAACGTTGTATAATAATATAGGCAAATATAGCACTGGAAAAGGTCAGGCGTGTTGTCTGGAATTAAATTTTGGAAGTTAGAACACACACATTTTTTATCGGATACCAAATGACAGAAAAACATATTAGAGTTATGAGCTAGTATGCCAAAAAATCAGGTGGAACCTTGTCAGTGAAAATTATTTAAACCCAAGATTCCTATAGCTATTTATCTTCCATGCAATTTTGATCAGATTATTATAACCTGCAGGTTTACCCCTTCAACAGATAAGTCAAACTATCTGGAGATTTTGCTAGATTGAGTAATTTACTTTACACATTTGTTTGACAGTTTTCAAAATAGCCTGGTTGGAATCTGAACTTTATACACGGGACATTTTTCATTCTTGCTGTGCTCACTTGTCTCTTTCCATTTACTGCTGCCATTGTATGGTATTTCAAAGATAAATCTTAGAGACTAGAGGATGTTAAACATATTTTCTGATCTCCATCAAAGCCTCTTGAAGCTTACAGATGGTTAAGACTCATATGTTCATATATAAAGTCAGGAAATTACAAATGATGGACGATTTTTCCCCCAATCCTTGCTTACTTTTATTAAGGGGGATATAATTTTTAAAAAATTATAACTCAATAATAATAATAATAATAATAATAATAATATAATAATAATAATAATAATAATGATGGAGCCCCCGGTGGCACAGTGGGTTAAAGCACTGAGCTGCTGAGCTTGTTGATCGAAAGGACGCAGGTTCGATTCCGGGGAGCGGCGTGAGCTTCCGCTGTCAGCCCTAGCTTCTGCCAACCTAGCAGTTCGAAAACATGCAAATGTGAGTAGATCAATAGGTACCGCACCAGCGGGAAGGTAACGGCGTTCCATGTAGTCATGCCGGCCACATGACCTTGGAGGTGTCTACGGACAACGCTGGCTCTTCGGCTTAGAAATGGAGATGAGCACCACACCCCAGAGACAGACATGACTGGACTTAATGTCAGGGGACTACCTTTACCTTTACCTTAATAATAATAATAATAATAATAATAATAATAATAATAATAATAATAATCTGGCGTGGGCTGGTCCATGAGGTCACAAAGAGTCAGAGACGACTGAACGAATGAACAACAACAACAACAACAACAACAACAACAAAAATAACAATAATACTTTATTTGTACCCTGCCACAATCTCCCCGAAGGGACTCAGGGCATGATGAGGAAACTCAACATACAAACCACTTACAGACCCACCAAGAAAATCCAACATATCCTACATTCAGCAAAGGACAAGAGGGATCCTCTCACCTCTGCAGGAGTCTACCGTGTACCATGCAGCTGTGGACAAGTCTACATAGGGACCACCAAACGCAGCATTGCCCAAACACGAATCAAGGAACATGAAAGGCACTGCAGACTACTTCAACCAGAGAAATCAGCCATGGCAGACCACCTGATGAACCAGCCTGGACACAGCATATTATTTGAGAACACAGAAGTGCTGGACCACTCTCACAACCACCATGTCAGACTACACAGAGAAGCCATTGAAATCCACAAGCATGTGGACAATTTCAACAGAAAGGAGGAAATCATGAAGATGAACAAAATCTGGCTACCAGTATTAAAAAATTCAAAAATTACAACAGCAAAACAACAGAAGGGAAACAAACAGGCACATAAAATCACTCTCAACAAGATATTCCCCCCAGGTGCTTCCAGGCCATTGAATGCAAATCAAGGTGATCAGCTGAAACATTCACAGCTAGCCCCAGCAGACAGGGGTCCTTTGTCCCACCCTGGTCTTTCCACAGATATATAAACCCATTTTCCTACTTCCAACAGACCTCACTACCTCTGAGGATGCTTGCCATAGATGCAGGCGAAACGTCAGGAGAAAAATTGCCTCCAGAACATGGCCATATAGCCCGGAAAAACCTACAACAACCCAGGACTCAGGGCAGCTAACATGAGGCCAAGCCCAAACGAAATTACAATGAAGCAAAAAAACATATAACTAAAACAATAACGTCACATAAATACTTAGTAGTAACATAGAAAAAATTAAAAAATAGCAAAATCATAATACAAAGAAATGATAAAATAGTAATAGAATTAGACAAAGAGAGTGAGGCCCATGACTAAAAGTGAATACAAATTGATAAAACCCATAGGTTTTATTTTATTTTATTTTATTTTGGTGAGTAGGTGCACAGCATTATATTTTACACCCCCTCCACGTTTTTGGCTAATGGAGTTCCTGCCCTCCAAATAGGATGTTCTGTCTCACTATTATGTGTGTTTTATGAGTTCCATTTAAACATCCTGTTCCTATTTTATCTCATCATAGTTTGTTAATTGCTTTTATTCGGAATATGTGGCCCGCCCATTGTCATTTCTATTGTGACTGTGTCTATTTGAATGTTTATCAACAATTGGGTCACACCGTCTACAGAAAACCCACACACAGATATCTACATAAAAACTCCAACCATCACCCCAGTCAAAAAAGAAGCACCATTAAAGCCTTGGCAGGCCATGCAAAAAGAATCTGCGAACCCCACCTCCTCCAAGATGAACTGAACCATCTCAACTGGGCTCTCCAGGCCAATGGATACTCCACCTCAGACATCAGAAGAGCTGCAAGACCAAGAACAAGCCACGAGAGTAAAGATGAAGATCCACCCAGAGGAAAAGTGTTCCTGCCATACATCAAGGGAACCACTGACCGCATAGGGAAGCTGATGAGGAAACACAACATACAAACAATCTACAAACCTACCAAGAAAATCCAACAAATGCTACGTTCAGCAAAGGACAAGAGGGATCCTCTCACCTCTGCAGGAGTCTACCGTGTAAGCTCACAGCAGCCGCTCCCAATAACGACACAGGACGCCAATCCGTAATCAATCAGGAACTTTTACTGCTGGACATTCATACACGAAGAAAGCCAGGATTGGCCTGCAGCCGCAGTTTAACCCTTATATACCCTCCCTCACAACTGAATTCCCCTTTCCCGCCGGCCGAGAATCCCGCGCAATATTCGCCGCCAAATGCCAACTGCTTCCCCCAAGGCCACCAGCTGCACATTCTTATCAGCACTCCATGTCAGAATTCTGGTTTTTTTCGCCAAGACTCAAGGCCTGGAAACCGGTTCCTCACATGACGTCCTCCTCCTCCTCCTCTTCTTCCTGGAAGGGAAATACATGTCACTACGATACTCCTTCTTCACCCAGCGAACCTTGGTACTTCTTCAACAAGCTACAGTGAAACGTTGGGTGTATTTTCCCCAAAAACTTCGGTAGTTGCAATGTATATGTGACATCATTGATTTTGCTGGAGATTCTAAACGGACCGATGTATTTCGGAGATAACTTCCTGGAAGGGGCATTCAACTTGAGATTTTTGGTGCTCAACCATACCAAGTCCCCTTTTATTCGGAATATGTGGCCCGCCCATTGTCATTTCTATTGTGACTGTGTCTATCGGAATGTTCATTTTATTACATTATATTATTATTATTATTTTATATTATTTTATATTATTTTATTATTATTATTATTATTATTATTAATAATAATATCATGTTGATAATGTTGTTGTCTGTTGTATATGCTTTGATTTTATTGCTGTATTATGTTGTCCAGGCTTGGCCCCATGTAAGCCACTCCGAGTCCCCATCGGGAGATGGTGGCGGGGTAGAAATAAAGATGATAGATCCCCCCTCCTATGTGGGGTCCCCCAAGGTGCAATTCTCTCTCCTCATCTCTTCAACATCTACGTTAGACCGCTTGCTAGTTTGGCTCAGAGTTTCGGCCTGGACTGCTACCAATATGCAGACGATACCCAACTCCTTCTGCGCCTGGAGCCTGGAGCAACGTCAATTCCAGACAATTTCACCCTATGTCTGGAAGCTCTGTCAAACTGGCTACATGCTAGCAGACTGAAGGTGAACCCAGCGAAGACTGAGATTCTCTGGCATGGCCGCCCGGCAGGTCTGACTCCTCCATTACCCACCTTCGATGGTGCCGCTCTATCTCCATCGACCACTGTTAAGAGCTTAGGTGTCATCTTGGATTCACAGCTGACAATGGAAGCTCAGGTCGCTGCTGCCAGCAAACAGGCTTTTTTCCATCTACGACAAGCGAGGCAACTGGCAGCCTACCTATCTGCCGAGGCTCTGGCAACTGTCATCCATGCCACGGTCACGTCTAGGCTGGACTATTACAATGCCCTGTATGTGGGCCTTCCGATGTCTACGACCCGAAAGCTTCGTATTGTTCAGAATGCGGCAGCCAGGTTACTCACAAGAACACCCATGAAATGCCATATAACACCAGTGCTGCAACATTTACATTGGCTTCCAACTGAGTACCGTGGCCTGTATAAGATGCTAGTTCTGACCTTTAAAACTCTTTACGGCCAGAGTCCATCGTACCTTCGGGACCGCCTCTCCTTCTCCCATCATCGGAGGTCGCAACGACCAGCCCAATGTGACTTACTCCATATACCGGGTCCTAGAGAAGTGCACTTGGAAAGGACCAGACGCAGATGGGCTTTTTCTATTTCTGCCCCTGCCTTGTGGCATTCCTTGCCACCCTACATGAGAGCCATGTGTGACTTAGGGCCTTTTACTCTCGCATTTAAGACCTCGCTTTTTACTAGAGCATTCGATCTCTGTTGATTTTTAATTTTTGTATGTATGTATTTTATCTTTTGTAATTTAGTTGTAAATCGCCTGGAGCATTCTCGGATGGAGGGCGATTAATAAGTTATTAAATGATGATGATGATGATGATGATGATGATGATGATGATGATGAAAAATGTTGAAATAGAAGAGTAAGGTGCTCAGTTTTATTTATTTATTCTTTTTTTGATTTCCCCATTTTTCATTTATTTCATCTCAACTAAAACCACCAGATTAGTATCAGCATTTTGTGTGATATTCTTTAGCAAGCCTGAAAATTTATGTAAGTGATTAGCAAAAACGTTATGTTCAATCATTTGATTTAAAACACTTGAACATGTATGGATACACATGGATTGCAAAAAAAAAGTTCTGTTACGGGTTTGTAAATTCAGCTAACTGGCATCATGTAATTCATAATTTATTTCAAGTATTT
The DNA here is from genome assembly GCF_037176765.1 of Anolis sagrei. Taxonomy (NCBI): domain Eukaryota; kingdom Metazoa; phylum Chordata; class Lepidosauria; order Squamata; family Anolidae; genus Anolis; species Anolis sagrei. The sequence goes on along the minus strand of NC_090028.1, from coordinate 15,433,454 downwards.
TCAAAATTCAGTTTGATCAGCCTTCCTCAAGACAACCCTCATCTTCTTTAAGCTTCCCTAGGTAAATATTTTTCACCAGGGTCCTATTTAAGGTCAGCAGAAACCTCTAATTTTTAGAGAGATTTACAGGCCCCAAAAGACAGTGTGTATTTATTTATTTATTTTTGGTATACACGGACGAATAATTGTTGGTCTCAAGCCATTTAGTGCTGAGTTTTGAGAATTTTAAGGAGTGGGGAAGGGGATGCTATGATGGAAATATATTTGTAGTATCAGATTCTGTGCGGCAATCAAAATTTGGACTAAGCAAGAATCACTCTCAAGAGACATTCAGCAGCACATTTATAATTATAATATAAAGCACAATTGATTACGCTACACAAAAAGCTATGGAGATATATAGAAGACACTCACTCACACACATATATATCCAACCTCATGGAAATCTGATATTGCTGATGCAAGATAGTAAACTGTAAAAATGATGCTTTCTAATTTCAAGAGGGTATGAAGGTTGTTCATCTCCATTTGAGCAAGGATCAGATCGCGGTTTCAGGCAGACAATGGCAACCATCTTATATAGATCAGTATAGCATAGTAGCTCTGCATATGACTGATCCATATACCACCCACTAAACTTAGCATACAGTCTTTGAAGCCTTCCTCCCTTCCCACCACAACATGTCCATTACATGGCTTATTTGAAGGATGGGGGGGGGGGGGGGGGTTAAGATCAGAAGAGCATCTTGCAAAGTCGTTTAGCTTGTGACGACGCGAGTGGCGCCACCTATGTGTAGAACTGTTAGTTGCAAGATTTAAACTGTTGTATCATGCTTAATCCTGCCTTTTTACCCTGCTTACCCGCCCTACACCACTGGAAAAATTACACTGTCTAGCTGGTATTGCACCACCTGACATCCGCCGGGAAGTAGCAGCCAATAGTGAAAGGACCAAGGCAGAGACATCTCCAGCTCACCCCCTGTTTGGGTATCAGCCAGCACGTCAACGACTTAAATCTAGAAATAGTTTTCTAAGATCTACAGAGACACTCACTGGAACACCTCAGCAAGCGAGAGTCCAAAAGTGGCAGGCTCAAACCCAGAACCTCAACCAATGGCTGATACCAAATGAAAGATTCCCTCCTGGGCACACAGAGGACTGGGCGACCTGGAAGGCACTGACCAGACTGCACTCTGGCACCACGAGATGCAGAGCCAACCTTCAGAAATGGGGTTACAAAGTGGAATCCTCGACATGCGAATGTGGAGAGGAGCAAACCACTGACCACCTGCTGCAATGCACCCTGAGCCCTGCCACATACACAATGGAGGACCTTCTTGCAGCAACACCAGAAGCACTCCAAGTGGCCAGATACTGGTCAAAGGACATTTAATCAACTCTCATACTCACAAATTTTGTAATCTGCTTGTTTGCTTTGTTCTGTTAGAAATGTAATATAATTTGACTGGTTGTTCTGACACGACAAATAAATAACCCTGCTTATATATAGTTGTATTGATTGCTGTCAATCAGTGTTGTTTGCACCAGTTGAATTGCTTTCTCAAGCTCAATTGTTTGGCTCCACCTCTTCCTGGAGGAGGGGAGTGCTTCCCTCTTTTTCATTCTGCCATCAGAGTTTCTATCGGATGGACGTGAGTAAGAGACTTGGCTCTAAAAGCCCCTGCTTAAATTACCTCTCAGCACCAATTCTAAGGTTTTTTATCCTTGAGACTCATGCTTTATGTCCAGATCATCCTGGACAACATTGAGGAGACCCACGCACCTTCAAACCGGTTCTTTTGGCACCAGAGGAAGGTCTTGTCCCTTCAACATAGGCCATTGGACTGGGGTTGTGTTTATTCTGATATTCACAGCAATTGAGGAAAGAGGAAACAGGAAAAGCTTCTCAGCTGCAAACTCCTTGGACTTCAGAGATTGTAAAGTATATTTCCTTTATCCCTGTTGAAACATCAAGCTTATGCCTGAGAAAGAGAACTCACTGTGAACAATAAATACCATTTCGAGTTATCTGTTGTGTTTTGGTCTTTGGGAGTTCCAGTTTCCTATAGGAGGGCAAGAAGCAATCCCCTGGGGAAAGATGCCACGTCCATGCCTCTCTCATTAAGAGTTATAGTCCCCAGGCGCGACAGCGCATAGCTAGACACAAAATGTTTACATAAATGTCCTGGGTTTCTCTAGGGATCTCAGCACTGCTGTAATAATTATATGTCTGGCTACAGGTACATAGAAGCTTCTGAGATACTATCCAGACCAGCACAAAGCAGGCAATGACTAGGAGAACATCATTCTTTAGAAACTGCAAAGCATGTGGAGGAGAATTTTGGGCACTGCAGTGGAAGGAAGGGAATCCCTACCTCTGGAAAAGCCAAGAGAAAGCTTAGGCAAGCATTTTATGTGTGCCTATCAGAGGTGTGCAAATCTTTCATTTTTCATTTTAGTTTTCATTTTACAAAAGAAAAGAACAAAATCTATTGGCATAGACATCAACAATTAGAACCACAGCACTTTGTATTCATTAGTGGGCAACCATCCAAGTACTAACCAGAGCTAACCCCACTCATCTTCCAAGACCATATGAAGCCTACTGGGTAGGGCAGGGGGCTATCACTCTATCATGTTGGACCACCCCACCAATGGGAATCATTCTCAGTTTTGTTCCAGGACCAAAGTATTGCATTGCATTATTATTGTAACATAATAAATACAACAAACTTTATGTACTTTGAAAGCTGGATTGATGTAGCTTCAAGATTCTTTGGCTTCAACAGTGCATGGTTGTTGAGGGAAGAACAGGATATAAAGGAGGATGGTGTATTTAGTATTACAAGGCAGTGTCTTGCAGCATCTAAAATTAACTGTCTGAGTTATTTTTGAGAAGCAGCAAAGTAATTTTTTCTGTAAATTGATTGAGGAGGAGGTCTATCTCAGAACTTTAGTTGACTTTTTTTTAAAAAAGTATTTTAAGATGCTCTAGGTGCATCACTTCCTACCTAACTGAAGGCTTCTATGATTGAGTCCTTAAAGTTTAGCTGAGAACAATCACTGTTATTTCTAGATTGGTTTCTGAAAAATTGTATCCTAGACATGCATGACCCTGTTACTTGCTCCTTGTTTAGTTGATGACCATATCCACACCTTTGGGCACCTCACCTCTGAAGCCTAACCCTGTCAAGACACAAGTATGTGCTTTCCACCTACACAACCGTGAAGCCAACAGGAAATTGAAAGTCACCTGGGAAGGTCAAGAGCTTGAACATTGTCTCCACCCTAAATATTACCTTAGATCGAACACTAGCATATAGGAAACACTGCTTGAACACCAAGCGCAAAGTTGCTGCACGCAATATCATTCTGCGGGAACTTACTGGCAGCACATGGAGTGCAGACCCAAAATTAATAAGAACATCAGCCGTAGCTTGTCTTACTCAATTGCCGAGTATATCTTCCCTGTTTGGCATAGGTCTGTTCATGCAAAGCAGGTGGACACAGCATTGAATGAAACATGCAGAATAATCACAGGATGTCTTAAACCTACACCTGTTGATAAACTCTACAAGCTAGCTGGCATTGCCCCCTGTGATGTGTGACGGGATGTTGCTGCTAAATGCAAGAGAAATAAGGTTGAACACTGTGAAAGCCACCCACTAAATGGCTACCAGCCTCCTCCTAGTAGACTCAAATCAAGGAAAAGCACTACCACTCCTCTTGGCATCCCCCCAGCAGCAACTGGACCCCCCCCCCCCCCACGAGGGTCTTCCTCCAGGGGCAAACCAAGAATGGACAACTTGGAAGTCCCTGAACTTCCAAGTGGAGTGGGCAGATCAAAAGACAACCTGGCAAAATGGCACTACCTACAATAATTCCACATCTTATGTGACTGTGGAGCGGAACAGACAACTTCTGTATGCTTGTCCACTATACCCTGCCTCATGTACAGAGGAAGAATTGTTGGAGGCTACAGACAATGCCATTGCTGTTGCCTGTTTTTGGTCAAAAGATATTTAGCCACCTGCACTCCTTCTATTTTTATTGGTTTTTATACTAATTTATGGAATGCTTTTGATACAAAATAAATCAATAAACCTCTGAGATTTTTGGTGCCTACTAGGAAGCAACCACAAAGAAAGGATGCCCTAGAGCAGTGGTTCTCAACCTGGGATCCCCAGATGTTTTTGGCCTTCAACTCCCAGAAATCCTAACAGCTGGTAAACTGGCTGGGATTTCTGGGAGTTGTAGACCAAAAACATCTCGGGACCCCGAGTTGAGAACCACTGCCCTAGAGAAATTGATCTCCTGATATGAAGTTCAACAGTGACAAATGCAAGATACTCCACTTAGGCAGGAAAAACGAAATGCAAAGATACAGAATGGGGGATGCCTGGCTTGAGAGCAGTACGTGTGAAAAAGATCTTGGAGTCCTCGTGGACAACAAGTTAAACATGAACCAACAATGTGATGTGGCGGCAAAAAAAGCCAATGGGATTTTGGCCTGCATCAATAGGAGCATAGTGTCTAGATCTAGGGAAGTAATGCTACCCCTCTATTCCGCTTTGGTTAGACCACACCTGGAATATTGTGTCCAATTCTGGGCACCACAATTCAAGAGAGATATTGACAAGCTGGAATGTGTCCAGAGGAGAGCGACTAAAAAGATAAAAGGTCTGGAGAACAAGCCCTATGAGGAGCGGATTAAGGAGCTGGGCATGTTTAGCCTGAAGAAGAGAAGACTGAGAGGGGATATGATAGCCATGTATAAATACGTAAGAGGAAGCCACAGGGAGGAGGGAGCAAGCTTGTTTTCTGCTTCCCTGGAGACTAGGACGCGGAACAATGGCTTCAAACTACAAGAGAGGAGATTCCATCTGAACACGGGGACGAACTTCCTGACTGTGAGAGCCATTCAGCAGTGGAACTCTCTGCCCCGGAATGTGGTGGAGGCTCCTTCTTTGGAAGCTTTGAAACAGAGGCTGGATGGCCATCTGTCAGGGGTGATTTGAATGCAATATTCCTGCTTCTTGGCAGGGGGTTGGACTGGATGGCCCATGAGGTCTCTTCCAACTCTTTGATTCTATGATTCTATGATTCTATTCCCCACATTTCCATAATATGAAATGCTTTCCAATGAAGCCTGGCCGAGGCAGCTCCAAGTTTTCTAGAATTGATTGATCCAGCAGGATTTGGCACTGTTCTCCTTTAATCCATATTGGCAATTGATGTCTGAATTTGAAATAGCAGATTGTGCATAATGGTAGCATAAATGTAGCTTTAACAGAGATTCTAGTTTCTAAAATTAAACTCACAAGTGCCTGTACTTGTGAATATCAGAAAGTAAGAGAAGAGAGGAAGAAATTTCCTCATTTTTCTCAGTTTCAATGGCATAGTATGGTCCTTACATTTATTGGGCCTTTATAACATACTTCACTGGATTTATTAACTCCACCTCCGTCTCATTCCCTTTGAGAAGAATAGTGCTGGAATTGCTTTAAAAGAAGACACTTGTGTTTCTTAAAATAGAGTCTTTTCACAGTAAATCAAAAGTGGAGCACAACTGAAAAGGAGCCATCTTTCTTGCTTTACTCCACGATGTTTCCAACTGTTAGCTTTCAATTAACTCAAACCAGCTTTTGACTTCCAGTGGTTCCCGGCGGTAATAACTTTGGAGGAAGGCTTTATACAGATTCATTTCTTTATCAGATATCTCATATTCTAATAAACTGAATTGAGATGAATGTGGCTTCCTTCTTTCATTAGACCAGTGGAAACAATTACAGAAGAGAGAAGAAGAGAAAGAGATTCAACAACCACGCCAGGTCCTGTAGTTCTATTCAGGTTCAAATTCCTAACATTGCACACACCATGGTGGAAGAAGGTTATAGTGTCACAGTCATTCCCAAGATTATGTGAATTACAAACAAAACAGCACAAGACGGTTGTGAGGTTAAGTGTCATTGAGGAGAGGGCAGAACCCCTGAGAACAGAAATGTATTTATTTGGACAAACGTGGCAAGCTAGAAAAATGGTTTTACCCCAAAGATTTTAAGCGACCAATGAGACTACATAGTGGAAACTTGGGAGATCTTGTTTGTGACAGAAAATTAAAGGTTTGTGTTATTATTACAATTAAACAGTGTAATTGGTGTAAAAGACTTGTTTCTGCATAAAATTGCTTTTAGATCCTAAAGAATGCAGCAAGCAAAAAAAAAAAAAAAAAGACAGCTTGTGTTGGAAATAGCAACCTTCTAATCCTAGGTGAATTAAATATATCATGGCTCCATTGGGTCCAACTGGACCAATAGTTCAAAAATTGGAAAGGAAAGAGCTTAGGGGAAAGAGAACCAACGAAATTTGAAAATATAATATTAAAAGAACTGGCTAAAGAAGAAAATGAGCATCAAAAAGGGACAACAAGTATTATATACAAAATATTAATAGAGATTAAAGGGGAGAGAAAAGGGATACAAGTAAGGGAACTATGGGAAGAAGAACTGGGAATAAAAATAGGAGAAAGGAATTGGGAAAAATTATGGAGAGCAAGACACCTCAAGAATTTATCAATTAGTATAAAAGAAAACTACTATAAGATGGTATGGAAATGGTACCTGACCCCAACAAAGATACATAATATGGATAAGAGTTGCTCAGAAAAATGTTGGAGGGGTTGTGTTGCAATCCAGAGCAGGGAACGAGGCCCTAAGATAACTATCCACCACACTTGGCTGTGAAAAACAATCCTTTTTTATTGAAGAAAAATGGTTACAAAATAAAGGAAAAATGCAAGTCAAAAGCCACAGCAAAATCAGCAAACATGAATTTAAATGGACAAAGCAAAACCAAAAGCCTCACTGTGAAATACTGGAACCTGTTAGCAATCCACTAACCGTACTTGATATCCTAGAAATCTTCCCAAACTATGGCCAGGGAACCGGGAGAACTGCCAAGGTCTTCATCAATTCTGAAACGATGCCTGAACTGAGACAGTCAGCCCGGCATAAGGCAATTAAAACTCAAGAATTGGTTCCGTGAACCGCCCTTCTTTTTTGAAGCCAATGTTTTTAATTCTTGAATTTGGGAGGATCGACGCAAACTGAGTGATTTACTTCTGTCTTCCCAAATTTGGCCCCTTCTGTTGTCATTACAGTTAACATGTGCAGAAGGGAGGGAAAGTTCAAGGTCTCCCTCTGAAACATTCTCATGAACACTGGTACTTTCATTTTCCAAATCTACAGAAGTTCCTTCCTCACTAATTTCAGGAACATTGGCATTTTCCAAACCTACAGCAGTTTCTTCCTCACTAATTTCAGAAGCATTGGCATCAAAAGGTACATTTCCATTAGCATCAGTAAATATACTTTCATTAGCATCAGGAGGAACAAACAGAGAATCAGGTTCAAGTTCAAACTCAGGCTGAACCCCAACAGGTTGCCAAGAAAGGGGTACGTATATCCACATGTGGTGGCAATGCAAATATGTACAGAGTTTCTGGGGAAAAGTTATAGTAGAAATAGAAAGTATTATGAAGAAAAAAATTAATAGAAATCCAGCGACTATACTGTTATCTATTTACAATACAGATGAATGGAAGGAAAATGAAAAGAATTTGATAACAATGATGTTAACGGCTGCAAGGCTACTAATAGCAAAATATTGGAAAGGAGAGGTGGAAATTAAGATAGAAGAATGGTACAAGGAAATTTGGAAATTAGCAATAAATGACAAATTAACATGCAAATTTAAAGGTTAAAAAAGGCCTAAGGAAGGATAATGATTTTGAAAATATATGGAAAATATTTATTGAGGAAACATTAAGGAAAGAAGATGGGAACCAACCCCCACCAGAAGAAATGAGGTTCTGGTGGGAGTATAAAGAAAAGAAGAACTCCGGAGATGGGGAGCACAAGGGGTAGCACAACTGGAGAAAGGGAAAAAAGTAATTATATGAATTATAGAGATTGTTTTTGTAATGAAAGGAATATAAATGTAATAAAATTATTAGGTGTTTAGAAAAAAAGAGGAGAACAAGTTGAATCGCTGTAAAGAATCTGGCTTAAAGAAAAGAATGAAGTAGTTTTTGTTAAGACTTATACATCTTTACTTCCTACTTTTCTTTCACTATATTGTTCCACCTCTTCTTATGTATATAGCATTCCTTTTGTGGTTAATAAAAAAATAAAAAATATTAAATAAAAAAAGAAACAAAAAAAGAAATAGCAACCTTCTAAGCCTCCACTAAATGTTTGTAAATCTGTATTGTATGTGTGTTTTGGTTTGCCGGTTTGGCTGCACCTCTTTGGTATGGGAGGGGCTTCAGACACAGGCTCCATTTTTGTCATACAGTTTGCTTTTAGATCGCATTTCCATTTACAAACCTACACAATCTCTTCAATCTTCCGGAGAGGCCCTTTTCTCACTCCAGCCTCCATTGCAAGTGTGACTTGTGGGGAAAAGGGAGAAGGTCTTCTCTGTGGTGGCCCCCTGGCTCTGGAACTCGCTCCCCGGAGATATTAGACAAGCCCCCACCCTGACAGTCTTCAGGAAGAGCTTGAAAACTTGGCTGTTCCAGTGTGGCTTCGATAAATGAATGATTAATAATTCCCTGACCTAAATCCTGCAAATGCCCTCACAAGCACTTCATTTTACCTGTTACTGCAACTAAATCCTACTTATCTCCCGGATCCCCTGTCCAGATACATTAAATTGTTGTCTCACCCAGTATTATAATTTTTAATCTATTGGAACTGGCCCTGCCCAACGAGATTGATTTCCGTGTCTTAAATGTGTGATTTTATATTGCTGACGTATTATTTATAATGGTTTTGTATTGTATTTTTATTTCTTTATTTATGCTGTGTTTTGTTGTACATTGATGTATTGCATTGTTGGGCTTGGCCTCATGTAAGCCACCCCGAGTCCCCTTGGGGAGATGGTGGTGGGGTACAAATAAAGTTTTATTTGTTAATGATAATGATGATGATGATGATGTTCCAGAGTCGGGGGGCCACCACAGAAAAAGGCCCTGTCTCGCATCCCCACCAGATGCACCTGCAACGCAGGCGGAATCGCGAGCAGGGCCTCTCCGGATGAACGAAGTGAGTGCGTGGGTTCATAAACAGAGATGCGGTCATGCAGGTAGGATGGTCCCAAACAGTTTAGGGCTTTGTAGATAAGCACTTGCACCTTGAATTGGGCTCGGAAAATAAATGGCAACCAATGGAGCTCCTTTATAATCTGGAGAGGCTCTAGAGCTCATTTGACAGATAATTCTGACTATCTTGTGAACTACAAGGATTCAATAGGAAAAGCAAATATATTCAAAGACCTGTAATTTTATAGTGTGAAGGAGACACAGTACAAGCCCATAGTTACCGTATTTTTACCAACAGCCTACATTTTATAGATATGTAAAGCAACCCTTTCTGTACTCTTCAAGATCGCCATCTCCACCCCACATTAATCTGCGTTAAGAAGAAATGTTTGTGGTAATCCCATTTATTAAACAAAGATTAATGTAGTCAACGTTTATATACTTAACCAAGCTTATGCACTGAGAGGGCAAGGAAGAGCACAATGCAATTGACATTTAATTTAATCTATAACAAAATGTCAAGGAGGATTTTGAGGCTACCACTCATGGGAAAACAGCAGAGGCTCCCCAAATTTAAACAGAAATCAGGTGTTTTTTTCAAGGTGAAATTGGAGGCATGTATCTAAAGGTCAACACAGAATGGCCCCTTTCCTGTTCTCATGTATTTACTAGGGCTGGGTAACCACGGAAAAATTTGTTTCTAAACTCGATTCGTTTTTATGGGGTTTTCGTGTTTCGTTTTTTAATAGAATTCCGAAATTTTTCTTTAAAAAAGTTTGAAATATATGAAATTTCATAAAATTACGAAACAATTTCGAAACAATTTCGAAACAATTACGAATCGATTCGTTAATGGCGGACGTGATTGCGCAATATGCTAAAAAAACCTCCAAATGGGACAGGGGGAACTTCTGAAGCTTCCCTCTCCCTCTGTTGTTGACTGTTGGTGTGATAATTATATATTTTTTTCACTGATAAAACAAACAACAACTATAAAACTTGCACCAGACATGCGGAAATAATAACAAAACGATTTCGAAACGATTTCGAAACAATTACGAAACAATTACGAAACGAATTGAAAAATTCGTTTCGATTTTTAGTTGCTCCTGAATGGTTCAATATCGCTTCGTTATAAAAAAAAATAACGAATTAATAACGAATTACGAAATTAATGAATGAAACCACCCAGCCCTAATATTTACATTTGGGCCATGAAAATGCATGGTGGTGCAATGTACAGATGAAGCAGCATTTAATTATAACTTAAAAGTATGCTTTTAAGTTATAATTTCGAAACAATTATGAATCGATTACGAAACAATTACGAAATAAATTGAAAAAAATTCATTTCGATTTTTAATTACTCCTGCATGGCTCAATATCGGATCGTAAGCTAATTTAAATACGAATTAATAACAAATTACGAAATTAACGAACGAAACCGCCCAGCCCTAGTATTTACTTGAAAATAAGCCCATATTCTCCAATATTTCACAAATGAAACCGGGAATGTATAGGAACAAGCAACCACCAGCTAGTGACCAAGATGACAAAAGTTATTAATGAGAATAAAACATTGTTTGCTTTCTTCTAAATCTACTGGGAAATGCAAGGTTTCACTCTTTTTCTCTTTTCTTCCTGCTGAGTTAAAAGGTGCACTAAGGGGGAGGGATACCAAATTGGGAGGGATAGCCAATACTCCAGAGGACAGGAGCAGAATTCAAAACGATCTTGACAGATTAGAGAGATGGGCCAAAACTAACAAAATGAAGTTCAACAGTGACAAATGCAAGATACTCCACTTTGGCAGAAAAAATGAAATGCAAAGATACAGAATGGGGGATGCCTGGCTCGAGAGCAGTACGTGTGAAAAAGATCTTGGAGTCCTCATGGACAACAAGTTAAACATGAGCCAACAATGTGATGTGGCGGCAAAAAAAGCCAATGGGATTTTGGCCTGCATCAATAGGAGCATAGTGTCTAGATCTAGGGAAGTCATGCTACCCCTCTATTCCGCTTTGGTTAGACCACACCTGGAATATTGTGTCCAATTCTGGACACCACAATTCAAGAGAGATATTGACAAGCTGGAATGTGTCCAGAGGAGGGCGACTAAAATGATCAAGGGTCTGGAGAACAAGCCCTGTGAGGAGCGGCTTAAAAAGCTGGGTATGTTTAGCTTGAAGAAGAGAAGGCTGAGAGGAGATATGATAGCCATGTATAAATATGTGAGAGGAAGCCACAGGGAGGAGGGAGCAAGCTTGTTTTCTGCTTCCTTGGAGACTAGGACGCGGAACAATGGCTTCAAACTACAAGAGAGGAGATTCCATCTGAACATGAGGAAGAACTTCCTGACTGTGAGAGCCGTTCAGCAGTGGAACTCTCTGCCCTGGAGTGTGTTGGAGGCTCCTTCTTTGGAAGCTTTTAAACAGAGGCTGGATGGCCATCTGTCAGGGGTGATTTGAATGCAATATTCCTGCTTCTTGGCAGGGGGTTGGACTGGATGGCCCATGAGGTCTCTTCCAACTCTTTGATTCTATGATTCTATGATTCTAAGGGTGCATCCAGGCAGCTCGCAAAAAGCGCAACCTTCTGTGCTTTTACTTGAGGCACCCAAATGACAGGGAAAAGTGAATTAATTTGGCACAAAGAAGGAAAACCCTGTTTTGTGCCAAATTAATGAGGTACTGGATTAGACCCAGGTCTTCCTGTTGTTGTTATTGTTGTTATGTTTATTTATATCCTGATTTTCCCTCTTCATGGAGACTCAAAGTGGCTAATGTTAAAAGCATTACAATACAATCTGAAATATATAATAATTGCAGTGCAATATATGGATATGAAATTATGTACAATGACTACTGGAATGGCCCGGATTACGATTACAGATAGTGTGCTTTTTAATAGTGAATGTAATGTATTTAAATGCTTTAATGTTTTTTAATATTAATTTTAATGTTTATTTTAATTGTACATTGTTTTAAGGCAGGGGTCCTCAAACTTTTTAAACCGGGGGCCAGTTTACTGTCCCTCAGACCAATGGAGGGCCGGACTATAGTTTTTTTTTTTAAAAAAAAATCAATTAAAAAATTCCTATGCACATTGCACATATCTTATTTTGTTGTGTGGAAGGGCCCTTAGAGGGGGTTCTTTCTAGCCCTCTTTAGGCAGTAATTCCAGGAGCAGAGAATGGGAAATCTTCCTATTTCTAGTCTGAACAAAATCTGGCTACCAGTATTAAAAAAAACTCTAAAATTATAACTGTAAATAAAGAACAACACTCCAGACAAGAAACAATCAGGGCCAGCTAATCACCTCTCAACAAAGGATTCTCCCTAAAAACTGTCAGGCTATGAAATGGCAATCAAGGTGGCCAATTGAAACATTCATACCTACGCCCAACAGACAAGAGTTCTTTCTCCCACCCTGGATCTTCCACAATTTTCCTAGTTAAAGGTTTTCCTCTGACATGAAGTCCAGTCGTGTCTGACTCTGGGGTTTGGTGCTCACCTGCATTTCTAAATCGAAGAGCTGGCGTTGTCCGTAGACACCTCCAAGGTCATGTGGCCAGCATGACTGCATGGAGCGCCAGGGCAGCCTCCCTTGGCTGGCTCACGCTGTCCATCGGGCCCCATGGACAGCGTGAGCCTGCCAAGGGAGGAGCAGGCCCGCGTGGCCTACTTACGAGTAAAGCACCTCGCGAGGTGCTTTACGCACGAGTAGACCATGTGAAGCAGCCTCCCTTGGTTGGCTCACGCTGTCCATCGGGCCTGACGGATAGCGTGAGTCAGCCAACGGAGGGGCACTGTGTGTGGGGGGTGTGCTCCTCCTCCGTGGGCCGGATCGGGGCCCTTGGCGGGCCGGAAGTGGCCCGCGGGCCGTAGTTTGGGGACCCCTGTTTTAAGGCATCAAACAGTACCTTGAGTCCCCTTCGGGGTTGAGAAGGGTGGGATAGAAATACAGTAAATAAATAATTAATAAATAAATATACAAATATTAAAAAACAGTATTAAACATCCTAAGTATATAAAAAAAAACAATTCAGATTAAATCCATAAACAGGATCCCCGACTAGATTTTTAAAACTTTCTTATTTTAAAATAACTGCCGAATAAAAAAGTTTTAACCAGGGGAGCATTTGCACAGCTTAGGCTCGTGCGCCAGCTGCGCCCGTACCTTGGGAAGTCTGACTTGGCCACGGTGGTACACGCTTTGGTCACATCCCGCCTCGACTACTGCAACGCTCTCTACGTGGGGCTGCCCTTGAAGACGGCCCGGAAGCTTCAGCTAGTCCAGCGCGCGGCAGCCATGTTGTTAACAGGAGCAGGACGCAGGGAGCATACAACGCCCTTGTTGTCCCAGCTCCACTGGCTGCCGATTTGCTACCAGGCCCAATTTAAGATGCTGGTGTTATCCTACAAAGCCCTAAACGGTTCTGGCCCAAAATACCTTGCAGACCGCATCTCGGCCTACGAGCCCACGAGGACCTTGAGATCATCTGGGGAGGCCCTTCTCTCGGTCCCGCCTGCCTCACAGGCACGCCTGGCGGGGACGAGAGAGCGGGCCTTCTCGGTGGTGGCCCCCCGGCTGTGGAACTCCCTCCCTGCTGAAGTTAGACAGGCGCCCTCCCTCATGGCCTTTCGTAAGGGCCTGAAAACATGGCTTTTCGAGATGGCCTTCAACTGAGTGCTATGTTATTGGAAATGATGACCGGAATGGACTATGACTATGAGATTGATTATGACCCCATGATAAGACGAAGCGGATTTTTAGTATAAGTAGATGTTATGTAGTAGTAGAATGTTGTTGTGCTGTCTTGACCTATTGTAAATTGTCTTTTCTATGTTTTTGTACACCGCCACGAATCGCCCTAGGGCTGAGAGCGGCGGTTAATAAGTGCAAGTAATAAATAAATAAATAAATAACCTGTGGCCAGAAGAACAGCAGGGAGGAGGCCATTCTGGTTTCATTATGCAGGGAGTTCCAGAGTTTCAGGGCAGCCACCAAGAAGGGCCTCTCTTGAAGATCTCAAAGCCCGGGCAGGTTTTTACAAGGGGATGTGGTCATCCAAATAGCCTGGACCTGAACCATCTAGTGGGGGTTAAAGGTCATGACCAGCACTTTGAATTGTGCCCAGAAACAAACTGGCAGCCAGTGGAGCTGCTGCAACAGGGGGGTTGTCGGCTCCCTGTAGCTGCAGCTCTTCAGACCAACTGAAGTTTCCAAGCACTCTTCAGAGGCAGTCCCACATGTGTGTTACAGAAATCCAGATGGGATATAACTAAGACATGTAACACGATGGCCAGATTTGGCTTCTCAAGGAATGGGCATAGTTGGTGCATAAATTATAATTGTGCAAAGGCCCTCCTGACCAATGCCAATACCTGGATCTCCAAGTTTAGTGCCAAGTCCAGGAGGACCCCCCAAATTGTGGACCTTTGTCTTCAGGGAAGTGCGACTCCATCCTGCATAAGCTGGATCCTAATTCCCTGGTCTGCCTTCCGACTGACCAGGAGCACCCCTGTTTTGTCTGGATTAAGTTTCAATTTGTTTGCCCTCATCTAGTCCATTACTGATGATATTATTTATTATTATTATTATTATTTATTTCAGAGTTTTATATACCGACCTTCTCACCTCTTTTGAGGGACTCAAACCGGTTTCCAACCATAAAAACACATACAATCGGTAAAAACATCATAGTTCATATTACAATAACACATTAAAACAACAAATATATCCAAAACTACAGTGGTCAGTCATCATACTAAAAAACAATTATACATCATCTTCCATCCATGTCTTAGGGTGTTGTCTCACTCATCAAAAGCCTGTCTCCATAACCACGTCTTTACCTGTTTCCTAAAAGTCAGGATAGAAGGGGTGGTTCTGATCTCCGGTGGGAGAGAGTTCCAGAGTCGCGGGGGCCACCACCGAGAAGGCCCTGTCCCTCGTCCCTACCAGACACGCTTGTGAGGCCGGTGGGACCGAGAGCAGGGCCTGTCCAGAAGATCTTAATAATCTTGATGGTTCATAGGGGAGAATACGTTCGGAGAGGTAAACAGGGCCGGAGTCGTTTAGGGCTTTAAAGGTTAACACCAGCACTGGTTTGGGGTCAGGACAGCTTTCTTGGCGTTTGGTGAAAAGTAGTAGCTGATTTCATTACAATCCTCAAATTGGCAATTATTTGTTTGTTATTCATTCATTCAGTCATTTCCGACTCTTCATGACCTCATGGGCCAGCCCACGCCAGAGCTCCCTGTCGGCCATCACCACCCCCAGCTCCTTCAAGGTCAATCCAGTCACTTCAAGGATGCCACCCATCCATCTTGCCCTTGGTCGGCCCCTCTTCCTTTTTCCTTCCATTTTCCCCAGCATCATTGTTTTCTCTAAGTTTTCCTCTCTTCTCATGATGTGGCCAAAGTACTTTATCTTTGTCTCTACTATCCTTCCCTCCAATGAGCAGTCGGGCTTTATTTCCTGAAGTATGGACTGGTTGTATCTTCTGGTGGTCCAAGGCACTCTCAGAACTTTCCTCCAACACCACAATTCAAAAGCATCTATCTTCCTTTGCTCAGCCTTCTCTATGGTCCAGCTCTCACATCCGTAGGTGACTATGGGGAATACCATTGCTTTACAATAATTTGTACTCAAAGTAAATTTCTTTTTTATTATTATTATTAATTTTTATGCAGTTTTCCTTTACAGTGAAAGAGGGGGAACAATCATCGTGATAGAAAGTTGTGAAATTTAGACAGACCGTGTGGGACAAGATAGCGAGGTAGTGGAGGAAATGGGGAATAGGGTATGAGGTGGTGAGGGGAAGTAGGGAAGGGGATATAGGGTAAACATATATGTGTCATTTCCGTTCAGTCCACAGAGGAGTAATTATCACGCTTCATTACTACTTTTTCTTCCCCCTTACAACTCTTGTTCTTCTTACCCATAAACCTTTATATGTCCAGTTTAAATTTATTTTTCAAATATTCTCCCATGTAATTCCAGTGTATTTGTTTAGTCTTGCTCTGTTCCTCTAGTTGACTCGATAGTCTGTCAAAATTCCTGCAATCTGTTATCTTCTTTACCGAGTCTTCATTAGTTGGAGTTTCTTTACTTTTCCATTTTTGTGCTATTAATATTTTAGCCGCCGATGATAAGTAGAAGAGAATTTTTTCTTCATTTTTCTTCAAACCTAAATCTGTTATGTTCAATAAATAGTATTCAGTAGGGCTGGGCGGTTTCGTTTCGTAATTTCGTAATTAGTTAAAAATTCATTATGTTTTTTATAACGAAGCGATAACGAACCATTCAGGAGCATCTAAAAAACGAAACGAATTTTTAAATTCGTTTCGTAATTGCTTCGGATTCATTTTGTATTCGTTTCGTTATTGTTTTGGAATTGTTTCGTTATTATTTCCGCATGTCTGGGGCAAGTTGTATAGTTGTTGTTTGTTTAATCAGTGAAAAAAAATTATAAATATCACACCAACAGTCAACAACAGAGGGAGAGGGAAGCTTCAGAAGTTCCCCCTGTCCCATTTGGAGGTTTTTTAGCGTATTGCGCGGTCGCGTCCGCCATTAACGAATCGATTCGTAATTGTTTCGTAATTGTTTCGTAATTATTTTACGAATTACGAAATTTCGTAAATATCGAACTTTTTTACAGAAAAATTTCGGAATCCTTTTAAAAATCGAAACACAAAAACCCCCAAAAAACGAATCGATTTTAGAAACAAATTTTTCCGTTGTTACCCAGGCCTAGTATTCAGGTTTAATATCAAACTTTGTTTTTATGATATTTTGTGTGTGTTTATAAACACACACTAAACACACTCAAAGTGAATTTCTAATTTCTAAATTTAGCAACATCGTCTCAACAAAATCTCTACTGAATCAATAGGGAAATAAAATGAAAATGAAATCAGCCAAATTAATAGAGTTGTTCAACACATTCCTAGAAGCAGGTGTTGAATGATCTGCTAAACCATCTACATTAATTTAATGTTGTATAAATGATGAACTGGTCTTCTTACAACTGTAGGCTTCACAGTACAGTTCTGTCCTTTTCTGTAGGCTATTGTGAATTGCGTAGAATATATTGTTATACATGTTCATGGCAGGATGCCATTATCACTTCATAATATACTGACAAGGCAATGCCAGTCCCTGTCCTCTAATTATAAATGATTTCCTAAAATGTCCGGAACCAAAGGGAGGCACCAGAGACCAGTCACTCTTTATCTAATTTTAGTGTCAAAACGTTGAAAAACTGGTATCCCAGCAGTAGACAGATCTCTTTGGGGCTCTTTTGCCTTCATCCCAGTGAAGAAACAATTGAAAACATCCAGCTATCTCTCAATGGGCGTAAGAGTGATACCCAAATGTTAATTGCTTTCTTATTGCTTCCATTATTACAGAGGAATAAAAACACACACCAAAGACTATTCTGTGTTTATTTCTTGCAGGAAGCTGTAGTCATCATTCTTATTCTCTAGTCACATCTAAAAGAATAAAAACAGTTCAATAACCTCCACATTACAAACATTGTGGGACAATGAATAATGTTTCTTCTAATTAGGGCCCTAACAATATCCACCTCCACAAAATCAAAGAAAATTACTATATTCCATTTGGTGTAATTAAGTGAACCTGTTAAATGCATCAGAATATTTTTGTGCATAGAAAATTGTCATCATCACAATTGTTATTTTTTTTTTTGCCTTTGAAACTCAATCCAGTTTTTGCTGTTTATTCATTCAGTCACTTCCAACTCTTCGTGATCTCCTGGACCAGCCTACACCAGAGCTCCCTGTCGGCCGTTCCCATCCCCAGCACCTTCAAGGTCAAGCCAGTCACTTCAAGGATAACATTCATCCATTCAGAAGTGGAACTCTCTGCCCCGGAGTGTGGTGGAGGCTCCTTCTTTGGAAGCTTTTAAGCAGAGGCTGGATGGCCATCTGTCAGGGGTGATTTGAATGCAATATTCCTGCTTCTTGGCAGGGGGTTGGACTGGATGGCCCATGAGGTCTCTTCCAACTCTTTGATTCTATGATTCTATGATTCTATGATCTTGCCCTTGGGTTACCTCTCTTCCTTTTCCTTCCATTTCCCCAGAATCATTATCTTTTCCCAGCTTTCCTGTCTTCTCATTATGTGGACCAAGTACTTCATCTTTGCCTCTAATACCCTTTCCTCCAGTGCATAGAATAATTTTGCATAGAATTACAAAAAGAAATAGACCCATGTCTGATCCCACAGCAAGCTGGTTTCAGGAAAGGCAAAAGCTGCACATTGCAAGTGCTGAACCTCACCCAGCACATAGAAGATGGCTTTGAAAGGCAGCAAATCACAGGAGCTGTCTTCATAGACCTGTCAGCAGCCTATGATACTGTGAACCACCGCCTCCTCCTGAGAAAAATGTATAATATCACAAAGGACTACCACCTCACCTGCCTCATAGGAAACCTGCTACGAAACAGGAGCTTTTTTGTTGAGTTCCAGGGCCAGAGAAGTAGATGGCAGAAACAGAAGAATGGCCTGCCCCAACGGAGCTTGCTTACTCCATCCATGTTCAACATCTACACAAATGACCAGCCACTGCCAGAAGCGACAGAGTTTCATCTGTGCTGATGACCGTGCCATCACTGCTCAAGCAGGGAGCTTTGAGATGGTTGAACAGAAGCTCTCTGAAGCTCTAGGTGCTCTTACTGCCTATTACAGGGAAAACCAGCTGATCCCTAACCCATCTAAAACACAGACATGTGCTTTCCATCTCAAGAACAGACAAGCATCCTGAGCTCTGAGGATCACCTGGTAAGGAATCCCACTGGAGCATTGCAGTGCACCCAAATACCTGGGAGTCACTCTGGACTGTGCTCTTACCTACAAGTAGCACTGTCTGAACATGAAGCAAAAAGTGAGTGCTAGAAACAATATCATACGAAAGCTGACTGGCACAACCTGGGGATCACAACCAGATACAGTGAAGACATCTGCCCTTGCACTATGCTACTCTGCTGCTGAGTACGCATGCCTAGTGTGGAACACATTTCACCACACTAAGTAGATGTGGCTCTTAATGAGACATACCGCATTATCACGGGGTGTCTGCGCCCTACACCACTGGAGAAATTACACTGCTTAGCCAGTATTGCACCACCTGATATCCACCCGGAAATAGCAGCCAATAGTGAAAGGACCAAGGCAGAGACATCTCCAGCTCATCCCTTGTTTGGGTATCAGCCAGCACGTCAACGACTTAAATCAAGAAATAGTTTTCTTAGATCTACAGAGACACTCGCTGGAACACCTCAGCAAGCGAGAGTCTAAAAGTGGCAGGCTCAAACCCAGCACATCAATCCGTGGGTGATACCAGATGAGAGACTCCCCCCTGGGCACACAGAAGACTGGGTGACTTGGAAGGCGCTGAACAGACTGCGCTCTGGCACCACGAGATGCAGAGCCAACCTCAAGAAATGGGGCCACAAAGTCGAATCCACAACATGCAAGTGTGGAGAAGAGCAAACCACTGACCACTTGCTGCAATGCACCCTGAGCCCTGCCACATGCACAATGGAGGACCTTCTTGCAGCAACACCAGAAGCACTCCAAGTGGCCAGATACTGGTCAAAGGACATTTAATCAACTACCAAACTTGCAAATTTTGTGTTTTTTCCGTTTGTTTGTTTTGTTCTGTTAGAAATGTAATACAATTGATTGGTTGCCCTGACACGACAAATAAAACCTCCAGCTCCTTCAAGGTCAAGCCAGTCACTTCAAGGATAACATTCATCCATCTTGCCCTTGGTCTGCCTCTCTTCCTTTTCCTTCCATTTCCCCAGAATCATTATCTTTTCCCAGCTTTCCTGTCTTCTCATAATATGGACAAAGTACTTCATCTTTGCCTCTAATATCCTTTCCTCCAGTGAGCGGCCAGGCATTATTTCCTGGAGTCTTTTGATCTTGTGCTCCTGGGCACTCTCAGAATTGTCCTCCACCAACACCATAGTCCAAAAGTATCTATCTTCCTTTGCGCAGTATTCCTTATGTTTCAGCTCTCACGTCACATTACAATGGGGAATATCATTGCTTTAACTATGTGGATCTTCGTTGCCAATGTGATTTCTCTACTCTTCACTATTTTCTTGAGATTGGTCATTTCTCTCCTCCCAAGAAGGAAACATCTTCTGATTTCCTGGATACAGTCTGCATCTGCAGTAATCTTTGTGCCTATAAATACACAGACTCCACATTTTCTCCCTCTATTTGCCAGTTATCAATGTGTCTGGTTGCCATAATCTTGGTTTTTTAGATGTTTAACTGCAACCCAGGTTTTGCACTTTCTTCTTTCACCTTGGTTAGAAGACTCTTCAGCTCCTCCTTGCTTTCAGCCATCAAAATGGAATCATCTGCATATCTAAGGTTATTAATGTTTTGGTCAGCAATTTTAACTCCAGCCTTGGATTCATCTAGCTCCGCATGTCGCATACAAGTTGAATAGGTAGGGTGAGAATATATAGCCCTACCATATTCCTTTCCCAATCTTAAATCAGTCTGTTGTTCTGTGGTCTGTTCTTACTGTTGCTACTTGGTCATTATACAGCTTTGTGAGGAGACAGATAAGGAGTTTATAATTTTATTTTTTAAAATAAAATAAAACATTTTTTAAATTATAAACTTATACATTTATAGGGTTGTTGTAGGTTTTTTCGGGCTATATGGCCATGGTTTAGAGGCATTCTCTCCTGACGTTTTGCCTGCATCTATGGCAAGTATCCTCAGAGGTAGTGAGGTCTGTTGGAACTAAGGAAAGGGGTTTATATATCTGTGGAATGACCAGGGTGAGACAAAGGACTCTTGTCTGCTGGAGCTAGGTGTGAATGTTTCAAATGACCACCTTGATTGGCAAATAATGGCCTGATAGTGCCTTGACCAAATTTTGTTGAGAGGTGATTAGTAGGGCTGGGCAGTTTCGTTCGTTAATTTCGTAATTCGTTATTAATTCGTTATTTTTTTTATAACGAAGCAATATTGAACCATTCAGGAGCAACTAAAAATCGAAACGAATTTTTCAATTCGTTTCGTAATTGTTTCGTAATTGTTTCGAAATTGTTTCAAAATCATTTTGAAATCGTTTCGTTATTATTTCCGCATGTCTGGTGCAAGTTTTATAGTTGTTGTTTGTTTAATCAGTGAAAAAAAATATAATTATCACACCAACAGTCAACAACAGAGGGAGAGGGAAGCTTCAGAAGTTCCCCCTGTCCCATTTGGAGGTTTTTTTAGTGTATTGCGCGGTCGCGTCCGCCATTAACAAATCGATTCGTAATTGTTTCGTAATTGTTTCGTAATTGTTTCATAATTTCCAAAATTTCGTAAATTTCAAACTTTTTTAAAGAAAAATTACGGAATTCTTTTAAAAATCGAAACGCAAAAACCCCCTAAAAACGAATCGAGTTTAGAAACAAATTTTTCCGTGGTTGCCCAGCCCTAGTGATTAGATGTCCTTGTTTGTTTCCTCTCTATTGTGCTGTTGTAATTTTAGAGTTTTTTTTAATACTGGTAGCCAGATTTTGTTCATTTTCATATATGCTAATCAAGGTGGTCAGTTGAAACATTCACACCTAGCTCCAGCAGACAAGAGTCCTTTGTCTCACCCTGGTCATTCCACAGATATATAAACCCTTTTTCCTAGTTCCAACAGACCTCACTACCTCTGAGAATGCTTGCCATAGATGCAGGTGAAACGTCAGGAGAGAATGCCTCTAGACCATGGCCACATAGCCCGAAAAAACCTACAACAACCCAGTGATTCCAGCCATGAAAGCTTCGACAATACATTATAAATTTATAAATTATAAATTTAAAATAAAAGCAATATAGCTAAAGCATACCAAACGTGAACATTTGAATGGATTTAAACTACTCACAATATTAAAATAATGTAAACATACACTTTAAAAGATAGAAAGCAATTGAAAGTTTAGTTTAAAAAAATCAATGCACGGGTATTGTAAATAACTGTGGTATTTTATAATACCATTGGTCTCCATATATTTGTTAAAAATTGTCAACTGACAGTAATAAGTTATGACAAACTTATCCAAGTTTCATGGCATCCCTCTAGATACCATCCATATTAAAATGTAATGATGGTTAATGATGCAAAACAGAGATGGTGGAAGGGATATATTGTAAATCTAAGCCAAGGTGAATTTGACTGCAAACACGACAGAGACTGATTTATGAATTAAGATAGCCATGTATGATTTTTTTGGTTTCTCTCCATCAGTCAAGCTGTAATATAGACCTATTTCCTACTAATATATCTGCACATGTCCACTGAAGTGCAAGAAGAAAACAATTCGGAATGGCTATGGTATCCAATTTCTGGGTCATGGGATTTTAATGTTAATACTAGGATGACTTTACGCTTTGTTTGAATGTTTAAATTTTATGTATGTCCTATGTTTAATGGTTTTAAATTATTTAATTACATGTAGTAATTAGTTATTATGATTTCATAGAATCATAGAATCATAGAATCAAAGAATTGGAAGAGACCTCATGGGCCATCCAGTCCAACCCCCTGCCAAGAAGCAGGAATATTGCATTCAAATCACCCCTGACAGATGGCCATCCAGCCTCTGCTTAAAAGCTTCCAAAGAAGGAGCCTCCACCACACTCCGGGGCAGAGAGTTCCACTGCTGAACAGCTCTCACAGTCAGGAAGTTCTTCCTCATGTTCAGATGGAATCTCCTCTCTTGTAGTTTGAAGCCATTGTTCTGCGTCCTAGTCTGCAAGGAAGCAGAAAACAAGCTTGCTCCCTCCTCCCTGTGGCTTCCTCTCACATATTTATACATGGCTATCATATCTCCTCTCAGCCTTCTCTTCTTCAGGCTAAACATGCCCAGTTCCCTAAGCCGCTCCTCGTAGGGCTTGTTCTCCAGACCCTTTATCATTTTAGTCGCCCTTCTGTGGACACATTCCAGCTTGTCAATATCTCTCTTGAATTGTGGTGCCCAGAATTGAACACAATATTCCAGGTGTGGTCTAACCAAAGCGGAATAGAGGGGTAGCATTACTTCCTTGGACCTAGACACTATGCTCCTATTGATGCAGGCCAAAATCCCATTGGCTTTTTTTGCCGCCACATCACATTGTTGGCTCATGTTTAACTTGTTGTCCACGAGGACTCCAAGATCTTTTTCACACGTACTGCTCTTGAGCCAGGCATCGTCCCCCATTCTGTATCTTTGCATTTCATTTTTTCTGCCTAAGTGGAGTATCTTGCATTTGTCACTGTTGAATTTCATTTTGTTAGTTTTGGCCCATCTCTCTAATCTCTCAAGATCATTTTGAATCCTGCCTGTCCTCTTTGTGTACTGTATGTTGGCATTGAATTTTTGCAATTAGTATATTGTAAACTGCCTTGAGTCCACCCAGGGATGAGAAAGGTGGTATATAAATACAGTAGAGTTCCGCTTATTCAACCTTTGCTCATCCAACATTCTGCATTATCCAATGCAGTCTGCCTCACACCTGGATCCACAGCTGTTTCAATACATTGCAATGTTTTGGTGCTAAATTTATAAACAAAGTAATTACTACATAATGTTCCCATGTATTGAACTGTATTTTCTGTCGATTTGTTGTAAAACATTATGTTTGTTGTTGTTCATTTGTTCAGTCGTTTCCGACTCTTCGTGACCTCATGGACCAGCCCACGCCAGAGCTCCCTGTTGGCCGTCACCACCCCCAGCTCCTCCAAGGTTAATCCAGTCATTTCAAGGATGCCATCCATCCATCCATCTTGCCCTTGGTCGGCCCCTCTTCCTTTTCCCTTCCAATTTCCCCGGCATAGAATATTATGTATAATTTGTGAAATCATAATGTAATTTGATGTTTAATAGGATTTCCCTTAATCCCTCCTTATTATCCAACATTTTTGCTTATCCTATGTTCTGCTGGCCCATTTATATTGGACTACCCGTCCCCTGTCATGCGTTGCTGTGGTCCAGTCTGGTGATCTGGAAAATAAAGTAATGGTTTCTAATCTATGCAATTTCTATATGCTTGAGGGTAAACAGTATTTCTTGTTGTTTATTTGTCAGTGTTGATGTGGACAGTGTCTGGTTTGCCTACTCTGGAATATGCAACATATCATTGTCCTTCTTTAGGGGTCCATTTCAAATCTATGATACTATATCTGTGTGTATGTGAATCATATATATCTATCTCTATGGCTGGATGGCTCTTTGTCAGGAGGACTTTGATTAGATTTTCTTGTCCAGGTGAAGAAAGTTGGACTGGATGGCCTTAAGTATTTTCTGTTGGTCATGGGGGTTCTGTGTGGGAAATTTGCCCCAATTCCATCATTTGTGGGGTTCAGTATGCTCTTTGATTGTAGGTGAACTATAAATCCCAGTAACTACAACTCCCAAATGTCAAGGTCTATTTTCCCCAAACTCCATCTGTGTTCATATTTGGGCATATGGAATATTTGTGCCAAGTTTGGTCCAAATCCATCATTGTTTGAGTCCACAGTGATCTTTGGATATAGGTGAACTACAACTCCAAAACCAAAGGACACTGCCCACCAAACCCTTCCAGTATTTTCTGTTGGTCATGGGAGAACTGTGTGCCAAACTGGGTTCAATTCCATCGTTGGTGGGGTTCAGAATGCTCTTTGATTGTAGGTGAATCCCAGCAACTACAACTCCCAAATGTCAAAATCTAATTTTTTGAGTGAAGGACATACATTGGGTTAGTAGGTGTCTTGTGTCCAAATTTGGTGTCAATTCGTCCAGTGGTTTTTGAGTTCTGTGAATACCACAAACCAACATTACATTTTTAATTATATAGATAAGTCAGACTTTACTGTACAGTAAATAAATAAAATAATATTTTTATCAACCATGTATACATCTTCAGCCTGTTGCAGTTTTATCTGTTGAAAATGGAAGGGAATGTGGTTTACCCCCAAGAGGAATGGCAGCATAACAAATTGGTTCCCTTCCTTGACTTCTATAATTACAATCCAAATGTGAGCCAACCACACATTAACTAAATAATATGGTAAATATCTACTCTGATGAGAGGACAAAAGAAAACATCAGAGAAAGGAGCCTGAGGTGTCTTGGATGCTGCTTCAGACAGTGAGATTGACAGTGATGTGAAAGTGAGACCAAATCTGGTAAGGTGAAGGAGGGGTAAGAAGTGAAAAACACACTAGCAATTGAATTGAATATGTTAAAGAAATGAAGCATTTAAGACGAGACTTCCAACTGATTAGATAGTTGTTTTGTCTATGATAAAGAGACAATTGCACCATTGGTAAAATACCCCAAAAAGTGAGTGAAGTTTCTTATTTGTTTCAATATCAAGTGTCTACAATTTGAGGCATGCAGAATGAAATCAAAGAGATGAGAGATAACTTGGAGAGGCAGAAGAACCATGATCATCATCTTTGCATCTTCCTGACTCATTTTAAGCAAGAGGATGGAGAAGTAGATTTAAAAGACAAGATAATGAATTGGAGCCTCAACTTCTGCCCAGATCGGAAGATTACAATGACTTGGAAAGTTCTAGGTTCTTGTGGGTTTTTTCGGGCTACAGGGCCATGTTCTAGAGGCATTTCTCCTGACGTTTCGCCTGCATCTATGCCAAGCATCCTCAGAGGTAGTGAGGTGGAAAGATTCTGTAGAATTGATCCTAATGAAATGCATAATGGTAGTCAAAGATATTATTATAAACTTGTGTTAGGCTGTGAAACTAATGAACTATTATTTGTTGAATCAATAAGTTTCAATTCTTAATTTTTTGGCATGGGCAATCCCCACACATCAGATATCACATCTAATGAATGTATTCTGGTTTCATAGAATCATAGAATCAAAGAGTTGGAAGAGACCTCATGGGCCATCCAGTCCAACCCCCTGCCAAGAAGCAGGAACATTGCATTTAAATCACCCCTGACTGATGGCCATCCAGCCTCTGTTTAAAAGCTTCTAAAGAAGGAGCCTCCACCATACTCCGGGGCAGAGAGTTCCACTGCTGAACGGGTCCAATCTAACTCATCCTCCTCCCCGTCATCACTCCCAGTCCCATCACTCCCCGTGAATCCCATGAAATCTTCCTCCTCAGTTGGAGCATTAAGTATTTCCCGAATCACTTCCTTTCTCTCTCTTCAACTGACTCTTGATCCCGAGTAACCCGCTTCAAACCTCTACATTCCTCTCCCTCCTCCTCCATCTCAGAATCTGTGAACCCTTCAAATGACTCAGTATCTGTAGGCGTCATGAATATCTCTCTAATTCATTTCCTTTCCTGCTCTTGATCCAACACCTGAGCAGCCCTCTTTGCCCTTCTAGTACTCGTTGTAGCTTGCTCAGCACACTCTACTACAACAATGAATCTGCTTTGAGTCTTATTATAAACTGTAAAGGAGTTATGTGAAGTGCTGAACCTATTTTGGGAATAGGGATAATTCTTTAAAGTTTGGACTCAAGCCCTGAGTAGATTATGTTCCACATCAACCTGGAAGTCATGAGTGTCACTGCTGATAAACAATAGTCAGCATTATATGTAGCAATGTGGTATAGGAAGGAATACAAAGAGTGCAGGGATATAAGATGACAGCATGAATGTTTTGATTCAGAAAGGCAATATTTTTTTCCCTTAAACAGAGTGAGAGAATTGGGTGTAGCAAATGGTTTCTGCTGGTGTCTGCTGGAGACAAGGAGATTGAAATGCTTTAAGCTTCCAACAGTTTGGGCAGAAGGAGGGGGAAGAACAATGAAAAAGCAATAGAGAATCATGAGATGATGTACCCTGTGAATAAGACGACACCTGCCTGTTCAAGATCCATTCCCCTTAGTGTCTTTCTAGGTCAGTAAACCAAGGAGGAGGTTAAGAACATGTTCTCTATCATATAGGCTGTGCTCAGCTGGCTGGTAGATCTCACACTGTGACTACTGAGCTTGCAATATCCGAGTTTCAAAAACCAAACATTAATTTTTAACCCAAAGGTTACTCTCCTCTTAGAGTTACACAAGGCCATGGATGTTATGCAGTGGCAACTCAACACGAGGAAAGAGGTGATGACCCAAAACAGCAGGGAAGATCCAATGAACAATATATTGTAGAAACTGAGCTAAAGCATATGTTTCTTTGTTTGTTCTCAAATGTGTATCCAACTAGGAATAAGCAAGACATTAGGTTTTCGCATTCTCATATCGTTCCATCTTGTTTTTTTACATGTATGTTTTCTTATTTTTCTCCTTTTTTGTTTCTTTCTATACATATTTTGATCAAATGTGATGGAATCATTTTCTAGGTTGGTCAGATAAGTCCATCCCTAGGATTCTTTACTCACTTTTCATTCAATAACTTTTCCTGAACCTTGTCCTTTTGATGTAAGGTGACTTCTATATTTTAAATGTCCAGTCTCAATAAATGTCCAGTCTCGATAAAATAGTAAAGAGTAGAGACATCAGACTGGCAACAAAGATCCACCTAGTCAAAGCCATGGTATTCCCTGTAGTCACCTACGGATATGAGAGCTGGAACTTAGGGAAGGCTGAGCGAAGGAAGATCGATGCTTTTGAGCTGTGGTGTTGGAGGAAAGTGCTGAGAGTGCCTTGGACCGCGAGAAGATCCAACCAGTCCATCCTCCAGGAAATAAAGACCGACTGCTCACTGGAGGGAAGGATACTAGAGACAAAGTTGAAGTACTTTGGCCACATCATGAGGAGACAGCAAAGCTAGAGAAGACAATTATGCTGGAGAAAGTGGAAGGCAAAAGGAAGAGGGGCCGACCAAGGACAAGATGGATGGCATCCTTGAAGTGACTGGACTGACCTTGAAGGAGCTGGGGGTGGTGACGGCTGACAGGGAGCTCTGGCGTGGGCTGGTCCATGAGGTCACGAAGAGTCGGAGACGACTGAACGAATGAACAACAACAACATGTTTTAAAAAGTGGCTATTAGGCTTGAGCAAAAATTTCAGAAGTTCTGTAAATCAGATTAAAATTCGTTAAATCTATACTTCCAAAGTGATATCTGACACATGGGGCATGACCTGCACCTAAAATTTAAGAAAGCAGAGTTCTCTGGAAAAGAAAGCACAGAACTCTAGGAATGTAGTTTGGGAAGGCGAGGAGCCCTATGGCAGATAATACAATAGACCCTGCCCTAAACTACACTTCCCATAATTATGCTCAGCATCAGAAAGCCCTAATCTGGAGAATAGGCTTGTGCAGTCTGAGTAAACCATGATCTGTTTTGATGACCCAGATTTCAATGGGGGTCCTGATCCATTTTTGGGAGCCTCCCAAATTTGGGAGGACAGAAATCTGTTTTCAATCAGGGAAGCTGTGCTTCCTTTAACAAAACCTTCTCTTCTGTCTTGCTGGAGTGGTGCTTTTTTCCATAGCAGCAGTCACCCAGAGTTCCAATTAATTGCTAAATCTGCAAAGAGGAGGACTGTCTGATATTTCTAGTAAGTAGTATTAGCAATAAGAACAATAACACCCATTATATTTAATTCTGTTTTAATGTTTATATATTTGTATATTTTAAATTGTACTGAAATGCTTTTAATAAAAGCTGTTTTGAGTCTCCTTGTAGGGAGAAAAAGCAGGGTATAAATAACGTTTCTGAGATCTGCCTTGCAGGTTCCTAAATATGTTTCTATTGCCACCCTGCGACTAGAGACAGGCTTTATGAGGGTGGATGCCAGGGTGGGTGGCCATACCTCTGGCTCAGAATATCTCATGCCCTCTCTTTTGGTCTTACTCCACTAACCATAGAGGATGACTTCCAATCCACATGGAAGCAGGCGATAGCATCCAAAAGCTCCTCATTGGGATTTTCTCCAGGTCTACTACACACTATGGATTATAATCAAGCCAAAGCACTTATTAAACAACATATCACAGGCACAGAACACCAACTAGATCTGGCCTCCATTCCAACCTTTCTTATCAACAAAGACAGCAGATATCTTGCCTCCCCTATGGCATATTTAACCAACGTAGAGGTTCCTATTCATCGAAGGGCTTTCACCCTGTTCTCCCATCAGTTGTACTTGAAGACTACTACCAGAAGATCCCTTTCCTAGAGAGACTCTGCCCCTGTGACTTGGGTCATATAGAAACAATAGAACATGTGCTCCTCTAGTGCCCATTCTACAGGGATATCCGTGCCAGGCTTATCTTGCCTCTGATATACAAGCACCCAGGCCATTCAGGACAATTTTATACCTCCTTGCTACTTGTAGATACTAATTCAGCTACAACCTACAATGTTGCAAAGTTCTGTGCAGCAGCATACAAAATCCGCCAGCGGATGACTACTCCCAAAAGTTAACTGTATGTCCAGTACTCATCTTCCCTGAATCTATAATTTGCTGATGGACCTGTGCATTGTATGTTTTTACCCTGTTTTCTCTTCCGCTCCCACACCCCTATCTTCAGTATTTATATTTATATTTTTAATGTACTAAACGTATCAAGTGTGTATGAAAATGCAACTTCTATTTCCTGTGCTGGTCTATGACCGATATGAATGATTTGATTTTGAAATAAATACTAGTATTAGTATTATAGGAATGGACTATAGGAATGGAATAACGGAAAATGATATTGGATTGTGGTTTGGACGATGAGACGACGCTGAATAGTTTTCGTAGTAATGACAATGTTTTGTATAATGCTTTTTGTATAATGTTTTTGCATAATGGATTGAGAATTGTTTTTATACTGTGTTTTGAATTTTGTTTTTCCTATGTTGTACACCGCTGTGAGTTGCCCCTGGGCTGAGAACAACGGTATATAAGCAAAGTAAATAAATAAATAAATAAATAAATAAATAGTATTATGCACACAAAAAAGTCCTAAATGAAGCAGTAGTTTCATCAAGGTTTCATTTTGGGAGGCTATGAATGATGAGGCCAAAAGAAGGCAGAAAAGAGGAAGAAAAAATAATGTATGCTGGATTATTTCGCTTTCAAATAGAAATAATGTATGCTGGATTTGGTCGACTTAAAATATTAGTCATAACTAGAAGCACTTTTGTTAAATCCCTTAGAATTTATGTGATTCAAGACCTTGTCATCGTCTCTTAGAAAAAAAGTCATAGTGATATTTCCCTCAAGCTATTGATCAAATGTTTCAGTGTTAGTTTCTAAGAGAGAAGAGGGATGAAATTTTGAATTGAGTAAGAAAACCTCCACAAATGCAAACAGATCAGCTGTTGAATGGTACAAGCAGATGGTTCCAACATAGTTCAGCAATTTAATCTATGTAGTTGTGTGAATTTACATGGATCAGGTCTGCAGCTTGTCTAGTAATTTTTGCTTTCTGCTGTGGCAAATATGATTAATAGAATTATTGTGCAGGATTTAACCATGCAACTGCTATATTTTAATTAGAACTAAATCCCAACAATCACCTCTTGCCTTGTGCTAATATTTATTTCTTGATGCCTGTGTGGAACACATCCAAATATAAGAAGATTCAAGAAAAGGAGGATAATAATCTACAAAATAATCAAACTAAATATCTAGCCTGAAAAAGATTCCTGTATCATTCACAAATATGGTCAGAATGACCATAATGTTTATTGAATGCTTTTCAACAACTTCAAGATGATGCTTTATGCTTCAAATCTATTTTAGCCCTATCATAATGTATCACACTATAGGAAGCATATGGGACTTCACAGGAGGTATTTAATAGGGCTGTGCAAAAAAATCATTTTTGCCTTGTATGTCAGATCTATTTTGTAAGATCTGTCCATATGAGGCGATATTAAGAAATGCGAGGAACACCCACACAAAAAAAACCCCACAAGAATCAAAACACTCATCTATGACTTTTCATTAAAATTCAGTAAACCTCATAAGTCTCCCAAAGTCAGTTTCATTTTTAGCACAAGCAAACTGTACCAGTGATGTATTGTCGAAGGCTTTCATGGCTGGAATCACTGGGTTGTTGTAGGTTTTTCCAGGCTATATGGCCATGTTCTAGAGGCATTTTCTCCTGATGTTTTGCCTGCATCTATGGCAGAGGTAGTGAGGTCTGTTGGAAGTAGGAAAATGGGTTTATATATCTGTGGAATGACCAGGGTTGGACAAAGGACTTTTGTCTGCTGGAGCTAGGTGTGAATGTTTCAACTGACAACCTTGATTAGCATTTAATGGCTTGGAAGTGATGTGAAGCCAAAAGGGAAATTCTTCTTTAAACTAGGGAGAGTCAGGTTGCCTGTCACTATTGTGAGAGGGCAAGTGAGCTGGGAGGGAGACTGAGCATTCTATGAAATGTAATTTGGGAAGGCGAGGACACCTGTGGCAAATAATTCAAAAGGCCCTGCCCTAAACTACATTTTCTAGAATTCTGCTTGCACCACAAAACCCCAACGAGGTAGGGCAGATCTATTGTCGGCCCATAGCAGCTGCCAGACGTGCAGTTTAGAGATCTAATAAATTAGTGAATCTTCAAAGAGGACTGACAGTAAATCTGTTCTGGACTACAAGAAAAATCCCTCAGTTGAAATTCTATGGTATGTGTTGTGTGTCATATAGAGGCATTCAAGGGGATAGCTGTTGTGGCTCTTTAAAAAAGGTTTTGTCTTAAATTCTCCTCCTTCTTTTTTTATTATGTCTTTATATTTGGGCCAAGTACATTTAAGATGAAAAATCAACAAGAATTAAAGGATATAAACAGCAAAATCTCCTGGTACCAATACGAACAAATCAAAGAACATTTCAAGATAGATAAAGAAAAAGGTTTTGAAGAAGGAACACATTTCTGGGACAAAATAATGCAAACGGAAAACAAATTACTTTCAAAAATATACAAAAAAACGTCTAGAAGAAGCAGGATGCAAAGAGGAGGGGAAAATCTATGTGAAAAAATGGAAAGATAATATAGGAAGAGAGATAAGGAAGGAAGAATGGGAAGAGGTATGGAACAGGAAACTAAAATACTCAAAAGCAATGGAACTCAAAGAAAATTGGATTAAGATGGCCCATAGATGGTACATAACTCCACACAGATTAGGGAAATTTAACAAAAATACAAACACAAAATGCTGGAAGTGTGGAGAACAGGAAGGGACATATTACCATCTATGGTGGACCTGCCCAAAAGCAATAACATACTGGAAAAGATACAAAAAACAATACAAAAAATATTGGAGATAGACATACCTTGAAAAGCAGAAACTTTCCTATTAGGAATACACAATATAAAAATGGAGAGAAACAAAGATAAAATTCTATTTTTACTAACAACGGCAGCGAGAGTAAGATACGCAAAACACTGGAAGAAGAAAGACCCACCAGAAGAAGAGGAATGGGTGACAAAAATACTTGATATAGGAAATATGGATAAACTGACTTATATACTATCAAAAAAGGGTACTCCAATGGTAGAAATAGATTGGAATCAAGTTACAACATACTTAGTAAAAGAAAAGAACATGAAAATAATTATATGAAAGAAAAGATGGAAAATACAAAACACGGGTGAGCAAGATATAAAAGAAGAAAAAATTATGAAGAAGAAGAGAAGGAAGAGGAAAGAACCTCCCAGAAGATACCAGGAAGTCAACTCCACATCCACAATAAACAACCCCCCCCCCCCCCGCCCTCACTGTGTACTCTTTATCTCTATTTCTTTCACCATACACTCAATATGAACCCAACAGCCACTGGAATCAGGCGGCTCTTGGTACTTGGTAAAAATGAACACCTCGATGGAAAGAAACCAGACACTCTTTACTTTAACTATTCTGCTACCCCCCCCCCCCCTTTTCTCTTTTTCTACTCTTTACCCTCATACTTTCCCCACTCAGTTAATTTCTTCTTTTGCATTATATGTTTTTATGTAAAATCAATAAAGATTATTTTTTTTAAAAAAATAAAAAATAAAATAAAAAAGGTTTTGTCAAAAATTTAAAAAAATCCCATATATCAGTAAATCTGTGAATCTTTCTAAAATTTGGGGGAATGATGCCCTGATTGTCTTTTGTCATTATAGACAATAGCCCTTGTAGGTTTTTTAATGTTGTTTGTAAAAACCTCCAAAATTCCCCCAAAATTAGTGAAACGTTCTGAAACTTGTGTGTGTGTGTGGGGGGGGGGGGGGGGATGTGTTCTAAAGTTTCAGCAATTTTCATTCTGATAGCTCTAAAAATGAGGGAGAAAGGAACCCCTGAATTTCCCCACTGGCAGAATTACTTAATGAAAACGTCACAAAAAATCATTATAGAATCATAGAGTTGGAAGAGACCTCATGGGCCGTCCAGTCCAACCCCCTGCCAAGAAGAAGGAAAATTATATTGTTATAGTTATGATATTGGCTTCTTGGGATATTTTAGAAGCACTTTAGAATTGATCCCAATTTAGTGATGAGTACTGAAACATTTTTTCATTGATCGCACAGACCTAGTACTTACCATCCTTTGTACAGTTTCAACATTTAAAAAGCGAACTTATGTGATCAAGTCTAGCGTGAAAGGCACATAAGTGCACACCACTTAGGTAAGAGTCATGCATTAATTATGCACATTAATTGTTTTTTTTTCTTTCATGGTTTTTCAGCAAATCTGAGCAAACAAGGACATATAAAGGCAGTCCCAGAATTATAAACATCCAACTTACAAGTGACTCATAGTTAAGAAATGGGTGAGACAACAAGAAGTGAGAGAAAGGGAAATTCTATTCCTCAGAAGGGAAATTCACACTGAAAGAGTTATCATGGGAAAAAGGTGTCTCCACTGCAGCTTTACCATCAATTCTTGCTTCCACAGGAAGTGAAATTTTTCCAAAATTCAATTATCACAGGGATAGAAAGTGAGGTGAAATCCTCTGAACAGGGGCACAGACAGCAAAATAAACACCACAGGGGTGTTAACCATTTTCTATGCTATCTAAAGCTAAAATATATAGATTTTTGGTTAGAGTGTACTTGTTCCAACTTACATACCAATTCAACTTAAGAACAAACCTACAGAACCTGTCTTGTTTGTAACTTGGGGACTGCTTGTATTGTAGAACTATTGTAGTTTGATAGTATTTCAACTACCATGGCTCAGTGCTATAACTGAGGAATTATAGTTGGGTCAGCGCTCTTGGCAAAAAACAAAATAAAACCCAAGCTGTTGAAATATTGCAACTCCAATGATTCCACAGCATTAAGCCATGGTAAGTAAAGTGTACTCAACGAGAAGTTTGAGAGTGATCTCAAATTCTTCTGTTTGACTCAAGGAGGAGAGACCACCAGGAGCCTAAATGACCTCCATAGAAAATAAGCACTTTGTACATGAAGTCAGCCAGAGAAAGATCAACTATGTTTTCTTTTCTCCCTATTAGGAAAAAAAATGCTCTGTGAATTGCCCTGAACCTGCTGCTTGACTGGCTAGCCAAAAGGACTGCCAGTTTGTCTGCACATAAACATCCCAACCAGCTCAGATAATCACCAGAGACATTTCTCTGAATGCTTCTTAAATGAGAGCTCCAGTAGATAGCAACCAGAAAAGAATCTTCTCTGTAGATAACAGGCAGTTTTTGTTTTTCTCTCACTGGGTTAGGTCATTTCAAGGTATGCATCCAGCCTTCTTTGTGCCTTACCCTTGATGTTAACATTTGAGAGCAGATGCAAAATCAGAAAAAATAGGGCTGGGCGGTTTCGTTCGTTAATTTCGTAATTCGTTATTAATTCGTATTTAAATTAGCTTACGATCCGATATTGAGCCATGCAGGAATAGTGTGAGGAGTAAATTAGATTCGAAACAATTTTTTCAATTTATTTCATTATTATTTCGTAATTATTTCGAAATTATTTCGTAATTATTTCGTAATTATTTTCACATGTCTGGTGCAAGCTTTATAGTTGTTGTTTGTTTTATCACACCAACAGTCAACAACAGAGGGAGAGGGAAGCTTCAGAAGTTCCCCCTGTCCCATTTGGAGGGTTTTTTTTTAGCATATTGCGCAATCGCGTCTGCCATTAACGAATCAATTCGTAATTTTACGAAATTTCGTAAATTTCAAAATTTTTAAAAACCAAAATTTCAGAATTCTTAAAAAAAAACGAAACGTGATGGACACCTAAAAACCAAGCGATTTTAAAAACAATTTTTCCATTGTTACCCAGGCCTAGTATTTATACCTGGCATCTGGATATAACTGAATGTTTCCCTCGTGGGTAGAGTTCAAAGCTGCATTGCTAATAAATCTATGACCAATAATAAATTCTGGAATTGTTTAGAGACTTTGTATTCCTACTGTATGCAACAATGAGGTGAAACTGAACAGCAGCAAAGACAACTCAAAGGGAATGAGTCAAAAGACTGCTACCTGCAACTAACTCTTGGAGAACATGCAAGCAGCTGTCTTGATTTTGATTAATATTATTATGCAGCCTGCTAAAATAGAATCTCATAAATATCCATGAAACATTTTATTAGATGACTGTAAATACTTAACATCATTCCTCGCAACCCATCACTGAAATGTAAAAAAAAAAAAAAAAAACGAGGAGAAGAGAGGTGTTTAAATGTGCAAATAAGATGATTCTGCAGAATTATGTTGGATTTTTTTTTATTATTTCAGCAATATGCATACAGTAGTTAAAGTGCAAAAGTAGAGGCTCACCTTAGAAGACCTCACTGAATATGTAATAAAGATACATTGGTTGCAGCCCCCAATCTACCCCCACACAATATGGACACTGGTCCATAGAAAGTTAGCCAGCTAAATTTCTTCTTCTTAGCATAGCGATATTCTAAAAGTCTGATACTTTTTTTATTTACTACTAGCTGTCCCCTGCCACGTGTTGCTGTGGCCCAGTCTGGTGATCTGGAAAATAAAGTAATGAGAAAATGTTGGTTTCTAATATATGTAATGTCTTTATGCTTGTGGGTTAAAAGTATTTCTTGCTGTTTCTTTGTCAGTGTTGAAATGGAGATTGCCCGGTTTGCTTACTCTGGAACATGCAACATATAATTGTCCTTCGTTGGGGGTCCCTTTTAAATCTTTGATACTGCATCTGTCATATACATAAATGTGTGTGTCTGAATGGCTGGATGGCCCTTTGTCAGAAGGGCTTTGATTATGTTTTCTTGTCCTGGTGAAGGGAGTTGGACTGGATGACTTTAAGGCAGCATTACTCAACATGGGAAGTCAAGACCCCAGGGTGGGGGCACTAGGGTGGTGTCAGAAGGGTCACCATAGACCACCAGAAAACACAGTATTTTGTGTTGGTCATGGGGGTTCTGTGTGGGAAGTTTGCCCCAATTCTGTCGTTGGAGAGGTTCAAAATGCTCTTTGTACGTGAACTATAAATTCCAGTAACTACAACTCCCAAATGTCAAAGTCTATTTCCCCCAAACTCCATCTGTGTTCATATTTGGGCATATGGAATATTTGTGCCAAGTTTGGTCCAGATCCCTCATTGTTTGAGTCCGCAGTGCTCTCTGGATGGAGGCGAACTACAACTTCCAAACTCAAAGTCAATGCCCACCAAACCCTTCCAGTGTTTTCTGTTGGTCATGGGAGTCCTGTGTTCCAAGTTTGGCTCAATTCCATCATTGGTGGAGTTCGGAATGCTCTTTGTTTGTAAGTAAACTATAAATCCCAGCAACTGCAATACCCAAATGACAAAATCATAATGTTTTGAGTGATGATCACTCCTTGTGTTGTGAGACGTTTTGTTGCCAAATTTGGTGTGATTTCGTTCAATGGTTTTTTTTGTTTTTAAGGTACTCATTATGCACAGAGCATTTTTTATATATAGATTACTATGTCCATCCAAATAGAAGGTTTTCAGTTTTACCTTGTTCTGTTTCTTTATTACACACAACCTTCCTAAGAACATGTGATTACTTCTCTTTGCCTTATTTTGTGCACATTTTTATTTTCAGGACAGCCTAGGCTGTAAACCTTAGCCAGAAATCTTCATTGTGAACATTTCAATTTAGATCTCCACATTTCTAGACCAAAATTATCAACTCACTATGTCAGAGTGCTATCCTAGAGCCACATGTCATCCTAAAGCTGCTTTGCTTACCCATCCAGATTTTTTAAAGAAGTGCCAATCGTTAGCAAATGAAATGAATAATGAGACCACAGACATATATATCTATGGGGTAAAATATGGGCAAAATAATTGAATAGACACTATGCATGGTTAGTAGGCTTGGGTAACCACGGAAAAATTTGGTTCTAAACTCGTTTTGTTTTTAGGGGGCCCTTGCGTTTCGTTTTTTTTAATAATTCTGAAATTTTCCTTTTAAAAATTTCGAAATATACGAAATTTCGTATAATTACGAATCGATTTATTAATGGCGGACGCGATTGCGCAATATGCTAAAAAACCTCCAAATGGGACAGGGGGAACTTCTGAACAAACAACAACTATAAAACTTGCACCAGACATGCGAAAATAATTACAAAATAATTACAAAATAATTACAAAATAATTACAAAATAATTACAAAATAAATTGAAAAAAATGTTTCGAATTTAATTTACTCCTCACACTATTCCTGCATGGCTCAATATTGGATCGTAAGCTAATTTTAATACGAATTAATAATGAATTATGAAATTAACGAACAAAACCGCCCAAGCTTAATGGTTAGGTTTGGTTGGAATCTTCGTAATTCGGAATAAATTTGGAAATGTTTGCTTTTTGAAGCGATTTCAAAGTTTTTAAGGAAACCAGAAGTCCCTTTGCTCTTCCGAAGCTTTTTCCGCCATTTCTGTTACAAAGCAGTAAGTGAGTCAGAAATGATTCAACTTTTCCCTGGTTCTGGTCCCTGGCTTTGGCTCAAGCAAGAGAAGCCGTTTTAAACCAGAGTGGATGAATTTCCTCCCTTTCCTCTCCCCCTGCTTCTGTCTCAAGCCTGGGAAGCATTTTAAACCAGAGTGGATGAATTTCCTCCCTTTGCCCCCCCCTTCCCCCGCTTCTGGAGTAAAACAACTACTTTCAAATTAAAGAACACCCAATGAAACAGGAAATAACACTTTCAAACCATTAAGGGAGGATTTGGAAGTCTCAGAATTTTTGAAAAGTTTAGAATTTTTTCTGTGAAAATCGGAATTGACTTTAGAATTGAATCACCAGTTTTGAACCATTTTTTCTAATTTAACAAGCCCAATAGACGCCTAATTAGGATTTTTTTTCTTGATGATATGCAAAAATATTATTATCATCATCAGCATCATTTTATTTATTTATTTATTATTTAAACTTATATGCCGCCACTCCCCTGGGGCTCGGAGCGGCTTACAAGAATAGCTAAAATCTAAGAAAATTTAAAAGCAATTTAAAACAATTTAAAAACAACACTATCAAACATTAAAAGCCTGTCGAAAGAGGTGTGTCTTACATGCCCTGCAGAAAGCTGGTAAGTCCCGCAAGGCACGGACTTCAGGTGGCAGAGTATTCCAGAGTGATGGTGCCACTGCTGTAAAGGCTCTGCGTCTGGTTGCTGTTAGACGCAAGGTCTTGACACTGGGGACTTCCAATAGATCTTGGTCCTCAGAATGGAGGGATCTCTGGAGTTGGTAGGGGGTGAGGTGGTCCCTCAGATACATTGGCCCCAGACCATACAAGGCCTTAAAGGTGAGTACCATCACTTTGAAAGTGATCCGGTGCTCAATTGGTAACCAATGCAGCTGTAGTAAGATTGGGGTTATGTGGCATCTCATCGGAATTCCCGCAAGAAGCCGAACAGCTGCATTTTGTACCAACTTGAGCTTCCGGATCACCAACAAAGGAAGACCAATGTAGAGGGCGTTACAGTAGTCCAGTCTTGAGATGACCGTGGCCTGGATCACCTTAGCTAGGTCATTCCTGGACAGGTAGGGGGCCAGCTGTCTAGCCTGCCGCAGATGAAAGAAGGCGGTTCTGCTAACGGTGGAGACCTGGGCCTCCATCATCAGCAGAAGGTCCAAAAGGACTCCTCGACTCTTTACCAATGATGACAATCATCATCATTATTGTTATTTATCACACTTGGGAAATGTTTGACATGTGATCAAATACAAAAAACCAGCATAGTGATCTTGTTTGCTGTGTACTAATCTTGTAATGTATCAAAAAATGATACTTTATTTCTATACAGACCTCTCTCCCAAAAGGGACTCAGGGTGGTGTAATGCAATGGAACAATTAACCTAGTGCTTGGCAACAGGGGCAGTTGGCCTCTCCTTGACCTATTATTCATATTCCATTGGGAAATAACACCAGCCATGAGAGATATTTGCTTTCCTACTGGGATACTCCCAGGTCAGCTATTTTATCCAAGGCCAATCCTCAAGTCACCTGACCTCTATAGAGAAGGAAAACTCTGAGGCCAGCCCCAATAATAGTCTCTTTCTCCTCATTGGGATTTTCTCCAGGTCTACTACTTGCTATGGATTACAATCATGCCAAAGCACTTATTAAACAACGTATCACAGACATAGAGCGACAACTAAATGTGGCCTTGGTTCCAACCTTCCTTATCAATGAAGACAGCAGATATCTTGCCTCCCCTATGGCATATTTAACCAACTTAGAGGTTCCCATTCATCGAAGGGCTTTCACCCTGGCTCGATGCCACGCTCTCCCATCAGCTGTACTCGAAGGCCGCTACCGGAAGATCCCTTTCCCAGAGAGACTCTGCCCCTGTGACTCGGGTCATGTAGAAACAATAGAGCATGTGCTCCTTCAGTGCCCGTTCTACAGGGATACCCGTGCCAGGCTTATCTTACCTCTGTTATACAAGCACCTAGGCCATTCAGGACAATTTTATACCTCCATGCTACTTGCAGATATTAATTCAGCTACAACCTACAATATTGCAAAGTTCTGTGCAGCAGCATACAAAATCTGTCAGGGAATGACTAGTCCCAAAAGTTAACTGTGTGTCCAGTAATCTTCTTCTCTGAATCTACAATTTGGTGATGGATCTGGGCATTGTATGTTTTTACCCTGTTTCCCCTTCCCTTCTGCTCCCTCACCCACATTGTGCTTCATTAGTTATATTTATATTTTTAATGTACCAAACATACCAAGTTTGTATGAAAATGTGACTATTTCCTGTGCTGGTCAATGACCAAAATAAATGATTTGATTTGATTTGAGTCTCTTTCCCTCACCCCTCTGGCTGAGGGAAAGTTCCAAAATCCTATTCTTCGCCAAATAGGTGTCAAGGATGCTCTCCTCACAGGGAAAACCACTCAATAACAGAAAAGGTAGCATTGATCAACAACATCACTTCACATCAAAATGATAGTTAAGCTGTGGGGGGCAATCTATATACAAAGGGATGAGAAATACTCTTAGTGTCCATCCTTAGAAGTCCAACAGACTCAATCAAGCTCAATCAAGACCAAGTGATGAGAAGCCATATATACAAGTGTACGGCCAGCTAGCTGGGGAAGTGATAAACAGGATGCTACATGTGAAAATCAAGGTTGGAGGATATGCAAAACACTGGAAGACCCATTTCCAAGCATGTGAACAATCCGTAAAGAAAGAGATGCGCATGCTTGAATAGATGCACATGTTGAAAAGATCTTGGAGTCCTCGTGGACAAGTTAAACATGAGCCAACAATGTGATGTGGCGGCAAAAAAAGCCAATGGGATTTTGGCCTGCATCAATAGGAGCATAGTGTCTAGATCTAGGGAAGTAATGCTACCCCTCTATTCTGCTTTGGTTAGACCACACCTGGAATATTGTGTCCAATTCTGGGCACCACAATTCAAGAGAGATATTGACAAGCTGGAATGTGTCCAGAGGAGGGCGACTAAAATGATCAAAGGTCTGGAGAACAAGGCCTATGAGGAGCGGCTTAAGGAGCTGGACATGTTTAGCCTGAAGAAGAGAAGACTGAGAGAAGATATGATAGCCATGTATAAATATGTGAGAGGAAGCCACAGGGAAGAGGGAGCAAGCTTGTTTTCTGCTTCCTTGGAGACTAGGAGGCAGAACAATGGCTTCAAACTACAAGGGAGGAGAATCCATCTGAACATGAGGAAGAACTTCCTGACTGTGAGAGCTGTTCAGCAGTGGAACTCTCTGCCCTGGAGTGTGGTGGAGGCTCCTTCTTTGGAAGCTTTTAAACAGAGGCTGGATGGTCTCTGTCAGGGGTGATTTGTATGCAATATTTGAATGCTTCTTGGCAGGGGGTTGGACTGGATGGCCCATGAGGTCTCTTCCAACTCTTTGATTCTATGATTCTATGAATAGGGTACAAAACAGAACTTTCAGCTCAATGACTAAGGAGTTGAAGAAGAGTTACACAGAACCAACTTCTGGGTGCATCTTTCTAGAAAGAGAGCCATCCTAATAAACAGCACCCAAACATCATTCCAGACAGCTGATCCAGAAGAATAACATTATAGATAGATTGATAATCATTGAGAGACACAAAGAGGAAACAATTTCTTTGTCCAAATCTCATACAAAAGTAAGCCACTTGGATGATTAAAGCAGTTTCCATGCCATGTTGTTGTTCATTCGTTCAGTCGTCTCCGACTCTTCGTGACCTCATGGACCAGCCCACGCCAGAGCTCCCTGTCAGCCGTCACCACCCCCAGCTCCTTCAAGGTCAGTCCAGTCACTTCAAGGATGCCATCCATCCATCTTGCCCTTGGTCGGCCCCTCTTCCTTTTGCCTTCCACTTTCCCCAGCATAATTGTCTTCTCTAGGCTTTGCTGTCTCCTCATGATGTGGCCAAAGTACTTCAATTTTGTCTCTAGTATCTTTCCCTCCAATGAGCAGCCGGGCTTTATTTCCTGGAGGATGGACTGGTTGGATCTTCTCGTAGTCCAAGGCACTCTCAGAACTTTCCTCCAACACCAGAGCTCAAAAGCATCGATCTTCCTTCGCTCAGCCATAAACAGGCTTAAAGCCAGATTTAAATTAAACTATATGCTCTGTCTCCTCCAGGAACTCCTGGAGCTTGGTTGCTGCTATTTGCTCCAGAAATTAAGTACTAGCAACTGACCAATAATTATCCAGCATGAGGAGATTCAGGGAATGCTTTTCAATAGAGGACTTAGCATCCTCCATAAATTTACATAATAGCTTTTTAAGGCCATCTAAGTTACCAGCCACCATTAAATCTTCCAAAAGTATTCCCAACCTTTAAGGGTTGTTTCCAACCTGGACTCAAATGAATTCCCACATCCTAGATACTGAACTAGATAGATAATTTGTTCTGTCCAGGAGGGCCGAGAGCAATTAAGACATGCTGAGGCCCAAAACCACATCAAGTTCAAGAAACTCCTATAATGATGGTGAAAAAAAAGGCAGAAAGAGAAATAATTTGAAAATTAGAACAGGGTTGGGATTTTTATTTTGCGTTTTTGTGTTGTTATTGCTATATCCTTGTTTGAGGAATGGTTTAGATTCTTCTTATAAACTGAGGCTTTAAACAGCACATCTCATTTTCTCACCATCTGAACAGAAAGAATATTTTACTTAGAAAATGTGAATATTTGTCCTTGTCAGTATGTTTGCACATTTTGAGGCACCTACTAGAAGCTGAAATACGGTGTGACCATATTATATGTCGAACTGATGTATGTGGTTGAACTTATAAGTTTTATTGATTAGTGACATGTGTACAAATTCCACCTTGTTCTCAGTACCTCTGTCATTCATCCCATTGAAAATAATACATTTTGCCATTGCCATAGTTTCTCATATCCACATGGTCCAGAAATGTATCATGAAGACATACTGTAACCAAAGGGGTTTTAGAAGCTCTATGAGTACTATTCTGTAGGCTTGGGTGGTTTTGTTCGTTAATTTTGTAATTCGTTATTAATTCGTATTTAAATTAGCTTACGATCCAATATTGAGCCATGCAGGAATACTGTGAGGAGTAAATTAGATTCGAAACAATTTTTTCAATTTATTTCATAATTAGTTCGTAATTATTTCGTAATTATTTTAGCATGTCTGGTGCAAGTTGTATAGTTGTTGTTTGTTTTATCACACCAACAGTCAACAACAGAGGGAGAGGGAAGCTTCAGAAGTTCCC
Source organism: Anolis sagrei (assembly GCF_037176765.1). Lineage (NCBI taxonomy): Eukaryota > Metazoa > Chordata > Lepidosauria > Squamata > Anolidae > Anolis > Anolis sagrei. Next base: position 15,390,297 of record NC_090028.1, on the reverse strand, counting down.
CCTGTCCCATTTGGAGGTTTTTTTAGCATATTGCGCAATTGCGTCCGCCATTAACGAATTGATTCGTAATTTTACGAAATTTCGTATATTTCGAAATTTTTAAAAGGAACATTTCGGCATTATTAAAAAAAACGAAACGCAAGGGCCCACTAAAAACAAAACGAGTTTAGAACCAAATTTTTCCATGGTTACCCAAGCCTACTATTATGGCAGTTCTTGTTAACCTTTATAAACAAATAGCAAACTGAATGTAAAGTATTATATCTGTTTTCCCCCCCATTTTCCAATAAACAAAGCCTTGTCTTTTACTCACGGCAATGCCAGGTGATTTTAACCTCTTTTTCTTGCACTGTTAGTTTACATGAATCTATTTAAGCCATGCATTTTGCAATAAGGTAGCTTCCCTTGGGTTGCAATCATAGGGTCAACAGCTTGGCAATCATCGTTAGAATCTTTAGACCCACCCCTTTTCTCAGGGTTTTGGAGGGGAAGGAGGACTCTGTTCAGTCTCACTGTTTTGGAGCCTAACAGCAGGACGTGTGGGTCTCTCTCTCCCACCTGCACAAAGGTTTCACTTCTCACAGCTTTTGCTGGGGGAATACAGCACAGCCTTTGCTGGAGCAACAGGACAGTTCCACAGCTTTTGCTGGGGATTAAAGAAATAGATCCACAGCTCTGCTGGGGAGTAAAGAAATAGTTCATACAGCCTTCGGGGAGAAACTAAAAGACAACTTTCAGCTTGGCAGATCTACAGGAACCTTGCCTGGTAAGGGACCACTCGGGCAATCTATAAAACAGCTTGGAGCCAGGAGTAGGGGCCTCACACCAGCAAGGTAAAGAGAGATTGCCCAGGGAGGGGTCAAATGATTTCCCTGAGGAAGAAAGGAACAGTTTACCACCAGTTGCCTGCCCCTTGTTGGCAGATTGAGGAAGGTACCGGTTTTCTAAGGTTATAAAGTGTTTAATTCATTTGTTTGAAGATTTAAGCCCAAATAAAGAACTTTGTTGGACTTATCTTGAGCCTCAATAGAACTTTGTGTTGGGAAACCTGAGGGACCCTTCAGCTGAGGCACCCCGTTGGGCATAGAGAGAGCACGTCCTGTAAACAGACATTATTTCAGGCCCAGAGTGCCACAGCACACACGTATTTTTAAATGGTCTTATGACTGGTCAAATAAATAAATTGTTGTTGTATGCATACAAGTCAATCCTTGGATCTGGTTGATTTCCTGATGGCTCTCAGAAAATTGCAAACACATTGCATTGACTCTGGATAACGTTTTGAAATTCTATTTTGGCTCACGGTAGGCATAACACCACATTTTTCTGTATAAGTTTGCCCATTTCTTGAAGTCTTCTCAGAAGCCCCTTCTCTCAGTCCCATCATTCCCACACATCTAGTAGGATGTCTAGAGGGAGGGCTTTTGCACAATTGAGACTCGTGTACCAACTGCGACCGTACCACGCAAAGGCTGATCTGGCCGGGGTGGTCCATGCCTTGGTCATCTCTAGATTGGACTACTGTAATGTGCTCTACGTGGGGCTTGAAAACGCCCTTGAAAACGGCTCAGAAATTTCAACTGGTCCAGCGGGCTGCGGCCAGAATGTTAACTGGTGCTCCTTACAGAGAGAAGTCAACCCTCCTGTTCAAGGAGCTCCACTGGCTGCAGTTTATTTTCTGAGCCCAATTTAAGGTGCAGGTGCTCACCTACAAAGCCCTGAATGGTTTGGGACCATCCTACCTGCGTGACTGCATCTCTGTGTATGAACCCACGGGCTCACTTCGTTCATCCGGAGAGGCCCTGCTCGTGATTCTGCCTGCGTCGCAGGCACGTCTGGTGGCGACGTGAGACAGGGCCTTTTCTGTGGTGGCCCCCGACTCTGGAACGCCCTCCTCAAAGATCTTAGACAGGCCCCTACGTTGGCAGTCTTTAGAAAGAACTTGAAGACCTGGCTCTTCCGATGTGCCTTTCCAGAATAGGAAAACTCCAACAACAAGTCCCAGAAGCACTTTATTAGAAATTAAGATTGCTGGCACACTGCACTTACCCTATAATCCTTACATATCACCTGTCACTTCAGCACTTTTAATCTGTACCCATTACTCTTGCCCAGCCCAGTTTTATTGTGTCTTGGTGTATTGTTTATTGCTTGTTGTTTAATATTGCTTTAACTGTTTTTAATTTGCTTTAGGTTGTGCATTGTTATGTTGTGTTTTGAGGCCTTGGCCTTTGTAAGCCGCATCGAGTCCTTCGGGAGATGCTAGCGGGGTACAAATAAAGGTAATAATAATAATAATAATAATAATAATAATAATAATAATAGAGATGGCACTTTCCAGGGCTGTTCCCAGATTCTGGGATTCCCATTTTAAAGAGATTAGCACACTACATGTTGTCTTTCATAGGTTGATGAATTCTTTTCCCCCCATAAGACATTTGAGGATTGACTTCTGACAGGGAAAAGGTTGTTCATTTGCTATTTTTAATATTTATTGTTGTTTCTAATATTCATGACTTTAGCTTTTTTTAAAGTTATGGGGATTTTTTAGATGTAATATGTTCTAAATTTGTTTTAGTTGCATCCATTTGAACTTTTGTAAGCAGGCTTGAATCCCAAACAGAATATAATAGCAGCAGATATAGCAGTAATGTAGTGTTTCATGTAGAAATAAATATCTCCAGGAATTAATTATTCATGCATTCCAATTATACTTTCGTTCCCACCTAGAAAAATAACCTTTGCGAATGTGGCTTGCCTCTCCATTTCCAAAGGCATGCAGTTCCTTTCAAAGATATAAATGTCCTTAAGTGATTCATAGAAGTTCAGATAGCTCCCTTTTGCAATTGCTACTGACAATTCAGTAACGCTCACAGAGGTGAAGAATAAATGTAGACCAATACAAGGCTGTGAAACAATACGATAGGAGGAAATATCAATTCCTCCTATCATTTGAAAAGATTCCCTCACTATTTTTCATTTTCATTTCAATAACATTTAAGCAATTTATACAAATGTATTAGATTGCAACCTAAAATGTCAATCAAATATTGATACAGACATTTGAACAAAATTGCTATCAGATGAGTTCCATGTGATCTCTTGATCCAATAAAAAGCAATGTAATAAAAAGCACTTACATCTCAGTTTTTCTAATTTTCTTTTCTTACACATACATAGTTTTGCGTTATTTTTATTTAGTTTTATTCATTTGTCATTTAATCTATATTAATTTGACTTAATTTCTGTTTTTAAGTAGCTGTCCCCTGCCATGCGTTGCTTTGGCCCAGTCTGTGTTTGTGTGTGTATATATATATATTTGTGGAAATGTGTATATATGTGTGTTTGCACATATATACAGATAGATACAGATATATAGATAGACTAGCTGTCCCCTGCCACGCGTTGCTGTGGCCCAGTCTGTTGATCTGGAAAATAAAATAATGAGAAAATGTTGGTTTCTAATACAGGGTTAGTCAAAATGCATAGGCCAATAAGCCATTCAATTGAATGGCTTATTGGCCTATGCATTTTGACTAACCCTGTATATGTAATGTCTTGATGCTTGTGGGTAAACAGTATTTCTTGCTGTTTCTTTGTCAGTGTTGATGTGGAGAGTATCTGGTTTGCCCACCCTGGAACATGCAAGATATCATTGTCCTTCTTTAAGGGTCCCTTTCAAGTCTATGATACTATATCTGTATGTATATGAATTATATTTATCTATCTATATCTATGACTGGATGGCTATTTGTTAGGAGGGCTTTGATTATGTTTTCTTGCCCTGATGAAGGGAGTTGGATTGGATGGCCTTAAGTATTTTCTGTTGGTCATGGGGGTTCAGTGTGGGAAGTTTGCCCCTATTCTGTCGTTCATGGGGTTCAGAACGCTCTTTGATTGTAGGGGAACTGTGAATCCCAGTGACTACAACTCCCAAATGTCAAGGTCTATTTCCCCCAAACTTCATCTGTGCAACGCTCTCTACGTGGGGCTGCCCTTGAAGACGGCCCGGAAGCTTCAGCTGGTTCAGCGCGCGGCAGCCATGTTACTAACTGGAGCGGGTGGCAGGGAGCACACAACGCCCTTGTTGTCCCAGCTCCACTGGCTGCCGATTTGCTACCGGTCCCAATTCAAGGTGCTGGTTTTGGCCTACAAAGCCCTAAACGGTTCCGGCCCAAAATACCTTTCGGACCGCATCTTGGCCTACGAGCCCACGAGGACCTTGAGATCGTCTGGGGAGGCCCTTCTCTCGATCCCGCCTGCCTCACAGGCACGTCTGGCGGGGACGAGGGAGAGGGCCTTCTCGGTGGTGGCCCCCCGGCTGTGGAACACTCTCCCTGCATACATCAGACAGGCGCCCTCCCTTATGTCCTTTCGAAAAAGCCTTAAGACATGGCTGTTCGAGAGGGCATTTAATTAAGTGCTAAAACAATACTGTAAAGAGGACTGGAATGGAACAAGGAATATGAGACTGGTTATGATTCCACTATGAGACGAAGCGGATTTTTAGTGTAGTCTGTAATTGTTGTAGTTTATATGTTGTTGTTAATTGGCTTCTTTGTAATTGTCTTTTATGTGTACTGTACACCGCCATGAGTCGCCCTCAAGGGCTGAGAATGGCGGTTAATAAGTGCATCAAATAAATAAATAAAATAATTCATATTTGGGCGTATTGAGTGCTTGTGCCAAGTTTGGTCCACATCCATCATTGTTTGAGTCCACAATGCTCTCTGGATGTAGGTGAACGACAACTCCCAAACTCAAGGTCAATGCCCACCAAACCCTTCCAGTATGTTCTTTTGGTCATGGGAGTTCTGTGTGCCATGTTTGGTTCAATTCCATCATTGATGGAGTTCAGAATGCTCTTTGATTGTAGGTGAACTATAAATCCCAGCAACTACAACTCCCAAATGACAAAATCATAATTTTTTGAGTGATGGTCACTCCTTGTGTTGTGAGATGTTTTGTTGCCAAATTTGGTATGATTTCATTCATTGGTTCTTTTGTTTTTAAGGTACTCATTATGCACAGAGCATTTTTATATATATAGATGTGTGCATATGTGTGTATATATTTGTGTATTTCTGCGTTTATATGTGTATATGTATATTGTATATATGTGTGTGCTTGTGTATATGTGTGTGTGTGTGTATGTGTCTATGTGTGCATATTAGGCATGGGTAGGTACAGTCGTTATCTTCTAAAATTGTTATTATTTTGGGGAAAAATACCTTTTGAAGCGATATCGAGCCATGCAAGAATAGGGGAGGAGTAATTCCAAATTTAAACCACTTACCCATTGTTCTGAATTATTTTCGGACATCTCCCACAGTTATTTTGATTTTTAGAACAATTAAGCAACTTTGGTAAAGCCTCGCAGTTTATATTCTTGAAGGCCATGCATTAAAATCTCGCAGTTTCCCTTCCCTGTTAGTTTTAAAATCTCGTGGTTTCCCTTTCCCGGCTGGTGGTGAACATGGCACTGAAGAAGGACGAGGTGGGCATGGCTAAGAACAGCTCTTCCTAAAAGCCACGCCTCCAGTGGCCTTCAGGAAATACTGTCACTTAGCCAGGCCCATCTCATCCCTCTTCATCGCCACCAGGGAAGGGAAACTGCGGGATTTCAAAACTGCTTAAAATCTCATGGTTTCCCTTCCCTGGTGGCAAGCTGCCATGAAGAGGGACAAGGTGGGTGTGGTTAAGCTCTCCTTGAAGGTCGCTGGGGGCGTGGCCTTCAAGGAGAGCTGTGCTTAGCCACGCCCAACTCGTCCTTCTGCATGGCAGCTCGCCACCAGGGAAGGGAAACCATGAGATTTTAAAACTAAGAGGGAAGGGAAACTGCGAGATTTTAAAACTGTTTGTTTAGGCTGACCTTGTCAAAGTTACTTAATGGTTCTGGAGGGAGGGAGGGGCACCTTCCATTAATGAAGCAAACAAAGTGATTCAGATTTCCTGCTATTTCCGATCTTTTTTTCAAGAAAATTTCAGAAATCATTTAAAAATCAAATCGGGTTTAGAACCATTTTTTTCTTGATCGCCCAAGCCTAGTGCATATGTATATGTAAAAATATATATGTGTGCGTGTGTATATGTATGTGTATATTTGTGTGTGCTTGTGTATATATATGTGTGTGTGTGTCTGTCTGTATGTGTGCATGTTTATATGTATATGTGTTGCAAGACAGATCCCTTAAAGGGCCAGACCAGTATTTAGTAGCAATAAAGTTTATTAGTTCACAACCAAGAGAGTTCAAAAACAAACCAAAAAGACTCAAAACACTTATTCTTCAGTGTGAAACACAGTATTACCCACAGTTAACCCAAAAAATAGGACCTGGAAAATAACCTGGATTAAACAGGAATATAATCTGGTTTAAACATAAAACTATGCAATCAGCAGGAAAAAAGCAGTCCAATCCGCAGCAGAATGTCAGTGAGCACGAAGGGTCAAACAGAAAGGCTGGAGTCGTCAGTCCAAACGTGGAGTAGTCGTCATGGTGAATCCAATCCGGGTCGAAGAGGGAGAAGGCAACAAACACGATAATCCAGTCCAGGTCTTACACAGAGCCAAAACGAAGAATGGCAGCACAGCAGGTCCACAGAAGTCTTCCCAAACATGTCTTCTCAAACAGCTCTCACACGAATATACAATAACACTTTGCTGACTGCAAGGAACCCCATCTCCCAACCCTACTTTTATTCACAAATCATCCTCTGAACTAGAACCAGCTGACACCCTGTTACCAGCTGAAACTCCTTGCCCCAATTCCTCCTCAGAACTGGAATCAGACAATGCCTCACCAGACCTCCTTTCAGCTGAAGCCCTTTGCTGATCCCTCCTGTCTCTCCATCTTCTATCCAAACCCATAACTCCCCAGGACTCAGCTGGATGCCCACTGTGCCAATCAGAGAACCCCACAAATGTGCCCCTACTTGTGGGCTCTTCACAAATATTCTGAACCTCCCGCACTTTAGTCCAGTCCATTTCTCCATCCTCTGAACTTGCCATACCACTCTCCTCAGTCCCAGACCCATTATTCCCTGCGAAGCCCTCATATGATTCATCATCACTGGATTCGATAAGTATTTCCCTAATCCGCTTTCTCTGCTGCTCCTCATCAGAGTCTGGCTCACAAGTAGTCTTTCTTCCCCTCCTAATACTCCCAGTAGTATCACTACTTGAAGACTCCATCACAACAATATGAGTGTATGTGTATGTGTATCTAGTAGGGCTGGGCGGTTTCATTTCGTTAATTCGTAATTTGTTAATAATTCATTAATTTTTTAAATTACAAAACGATAACGAACCATTCTGGAACAATCTTTAAAAAAAACCGAATTTTTAAATAGTTTTGTAAATGCTTCGTATTTCGTTATTGCATTTGTTTCGTTATTGTTTTGAGGTCGTTTCATTATTATTTCCGCATGTCTGGGGCAAGTTTTATGGTTGTTTTTTGTTTAATTAGTGAAAAAAAATTATAATATCACACCAACAGTCAACAACAGAGGGAGAGGGAAGCTTCAGAAGTTTTTGGAGGTTTTTTAGTGTATTTCGCGGTCGCGTCCGCCATTAACGAATCGATTCATTATTGTTTCGGAAATCGATTCGTTAATGTTTTGTAATTTTTTTCACATTTACAAAATTTTGTAAATATCGAACTTTTTAAAAGGAAAATTTTGTAATTATTTTAAATAACGAAACGCAAAAACCCCCAAAAAACGAATCGATTTTAGAAACAAATTTTTCCGTTGTTACCCAGGCCTAGTATATAGGGGGTTTTTTTTGGGGGGGGGGGGTTAAGTTCATTCTGCTGGGTTTTTTGTGTGTGTTTTAGGGATGATGGCCCCATTGGCCTGATAAGTGTAATGTGTCCAAATTTGGTGTCAATTCATTCAGTGGTTTTTGAGTTATGTTAATCCCACAAACGAACATTACATTTTTATTTATATAGATTGTATTGAATTATAATTTCTCATAATGAATACTTTTATACTTCTTTTCCACTAAAAGGTGGGAATAAATAGGAATCATAACCTCCATTATCATCACCATCCTTTTGCAGATTTTGTACTCAGTATCAGACAACGATAAGAAACTCACAGCAACCCATAAGAAAGTGTGCAATAAATTTCAAAGAAAGAGAAATGAGGCAAAAGAGGAGTTAATACATAATTTTTGGGTTTTGTAGTCTAATCAGCTGTTAAACTGTATGAGAAAATTAAGTGACCTGAAAATGGCATTACTAATGGAAGAGCCCTGGAAGGGAAAGAGAGAGAAAAACCCAGAGGCAATGTTGAGGTTCATGAAATGTGTATGAACTGCATGACATATTCATGTCCTATTACCGTGAAGCTTGAAGTATCTCACTGCTCAGGATAACAGACCTTGACTCAATTCAACGTGATGTAGAGTGAATTTCATGTGCTAATTAGCAAAGCATTTCTTAATGATTAGGGAAATGGTTGATAACATCTGAGAGAGAACTTAGAGATAAGACAATGACACAGTTCAGGTTTCAAGGAATGCTTGGCATGGGTGCATTCAGGTGCCTTAATTATGATAATTAATTATTGCATTCCCTGTGTAAATGAACTCAACATAAAGAGCATATTGTAATTAAAGAGCTTTTGGAGAAGTAATAGTTTAAAAAATCATGGTAATTAATTAATTTTTAACATGTACATGTTTTAATTGTTCTAGAGTATTCAACAGCTGACACAAGATTTTTGAGTTATTGCAAGTCTCTTGAAAGTATTTGTTTTTCATCCTTTAGGTAGTAGAATAAGCCTGATTGATATGATGCTTAGAATCATAGAGTTGGAAGAGACCTCATGGGTCATCCAGTCCAACCCCCTGCCAAGAAGCAGGAAAAATGCATTCAAAACTTATATTAAACTAGCAATCCCCTGCCACGCATTGCTATGGCACTGTCTGGTGATCTGGAAAAGGCAGCATTTATCTATCTGGAGGTTGTGCGAGTGGGTGTCAGAAGGATCACCAAAGACCATCAGAAAACACAGTATTTTCTGTTGGTCATAGGAGTTCTGTGTGGGAATTTCGGCCCAATTCTATAGTTGGTGGGGTTCAGAATGCTCTTTGATTGTAGGTGAACTATACATCCCAGTAACTACAACTCCCAAATGTCAAGGTCTATTTTCCCCAAACTCCACCTGTGTTCATATTTGGGCAAATGAAATATCCATGCCAAGTTTGGTCGAGATCCTTCATTGTTTGAGTTCACAGTACTCTCTGGATGTAGGTGAACTACCACTCCAAAACTCAAGGTCAATGCCCACCAAACCCTTCTAGTGTTTCCATTTAAATGTTTATTTAATTGCATATTGTTGTTAAGGCATTGAATTATTGCCTGTCTGTAAGCCACCTTGAATCCTCTTTGGGGTAGAGAAAGGCGGGATATAAATATTGTTGTTCATTCGTTCAGTCGTCTCCGACTCTTCATGACCTCATGGACCAGCCCACACCAGAGCTCCCTGTCGGCCGTCACCACCCCCAGCTCCTTCAAGGTCAGTTCAGTCACTTCAAGGATGCCATCCATCCATCTTGCCCTTGGTCGGCCCCTCTTCCTTTTGCCTTCCACTTTCCCCAGCATAATTGTCTTCTCTAGGCTTTGCTGTCTCCTCATGATGTGGCCAAAGTACTTCAACTTTGTCTCTAGTATCCTTCCCTCCAATGAGCAGTCGGGCTTTATTTCCTGGAGGATGGACTGGTTGGATCTTCTCGCAGTCCAAGGCACTCTCAGAACTTTCCTCCAACACCACAGCTCAAAAGCATCGATCTTCCTTCGCTCAGCCTTCCCTAAGGTCCAGCTCTCACATCTGTAGGTTACTACAGGGAATACCATGGCTTTGACTAGGCGGATCTTTGTTGCCAGTCTGATGTCTCTACTCTTTACTATTTTATCGAGACTGGACATTGCTCTCCTCCCAAGAAGTAAGCGTCTTCTGATTTCCTGGCCACAATCTGCATCTGCAGTAATCTTTGCACCTAGAAATACAAAGTCTGTCACAGCCTCCACATTTTCTCCCTCTATTTTCCAGTTGTCAATCATTCTTGTTGCCATAATCTTGGTTTTTTTTTTTAATGTTTAGCTGCAATCCAGCTTTTGCGCTTTCTTCTTTCACCTTGATTAGAAGGCTCCTCAGCTTCTCCTCGCTTTCGGCCATCAGAGTGGTGTCATCTGCATATCTGAGGTTGTTAATGTTTCTTCCAGCAATTTTCACCCCAGCTTTGCATTCATAAAGCCCCGCACATCGCATGATGTGTTCTGCTTACAAGTTAAAAAGGTTGGGTGAGAGTATGCAGCCTTGCCGTACGACTTTCCCAATCTTGAACCAGTCTGTTGTTCTGTGGTCAGTTCTTACTGTCCTTGTACAGATTCCTCAGGAGAGAGACAAGGTGGCTTGGTATGCCCATCCCACCAAGAACTTGCCACAATTTATTATGATCCACACAGTCAAAGGCTATATAAATAAAAATATAAATATAGTGAACAAATAAATAAAATATCAGATGTCTTCCACATTGCAGTCTCAGCATATGACTCTTTTGAGTGGTTTGTTGGAAGCTGCTATGTGGTATAATGTGGAAATGTGTGGATATCACACAAACTGACTCTTCCCCACTCTTCCTCTTCTCCACCTCTTTTTTGGTTTTCCAGCTAACTGAACCCAACATTTATACCAGATGGCTGATCTTTGAGATCAACAAGATCAAGGGCTTAGATTAACATCAGAGAAGTTAAGCATGCAAGTGTGACCCCTTTTGAGTAAATACTGCACCATAAGGCAGCATCATAAATCTCTACTCAATTGCAAATCCAATTAAATCAAAATGTGAAGTGTTGTCTCTTCTCAACTTCCTTCCATTCACTTCTCCTCACTCTCTCATGTTCCACTTTATCAATACTAGGGTTAGCCTTGCAGATACTTGTCTCCAGACACTGAATATCAAAAGTCACCACAAAAATAATCTAATTTAGCAGTGAGAAGGACATGGGGTAAGATGCCACAAATAGTATTGCCTCAAATAATAATGAGCCGAGAAGCACTGTGCTGTTACAGGAACATTTTCATTCTCCATGTCTCCTTTTTATTCTGTCTTTTCAAAAACGTTTCTTATCCACATTTGTTTGATTACAGTCTTGAGGAGAGGGTCTCCTTCTAAACCAGGGGTTCTCAACGTTCCTCATGCCACGACCCCTTAATACAGTTCCTCATGTTGTGGTGACCCCCAACCATTACATAATTTTCATTGCTACTTCATAATTGTAATTTTGCTACTGTTATGAATCGTTATGTAAATATCTGATATGCAGGATGTATTCTCATTCACTGGTCAAAATTTGGCACAAATACCCAATATGCCCAAATTTGAATACTGGTGGGGTTGGGATGGCAGGATTGATTTTGTAATTTGGGAGTTGTAGTTGCTGGTATTTATAGTTCACCTACATTCAAAGAGCATTCTGAACGCTACCAACGATGGAATTGGACCAAACTTGACACACAGAACTCCCATGACCAACAGAAAATACTGGAAGGCTTAGGTGGGCATTGACCTTGAGTTTTGGAGTTGTAGTTCGCCTACATCCAGAGAGTACTGTGGACTCAAACAATGATGGATCTGGATGAAACTTGGCACAAATATTCAGTATGCCCAAATGTGAACACTGGTGAAGTTCAGGAAAAAATAGACCTTGACATTTGGGAGTTGTACTTGCTGGGATTTATAGTTCACCTACAACCAAAGAGCATTCTCAAGCCCACCAATGATAGAATTAGGCCAAACTTCCCACACAGAACTCCCATGACCAACAGAAAATACTGTCTGTGATGGTCTTTGGCAACCCCTCTGACACCCCCTCGCAATCCCTTCAGGGGTCCCGACCCCCAGGTTGAGAACCACTGTTCTAGACCATCGGCGGAGCCCTTGGTTTCGCTGTTCCCCCCTCTTCGATCCGTGGGTGGGAAGGGAGCTTATGCTCTACCCAGTCGCTCAGACAAGGCTGGCACACTAGCGGAGTTCTAAGGTGCCCATCTCTCCGCCATGCTCGCGCACCGGAAGTGGGTGGAAAATTAACAATGTAATAAAATCAAAAGAAAGATGATTGATCTGGATACATACTCCGTACATTGGAGGGAAGATAGGATCCAAATAGTTCAGGAATGCTCTCTGTTAGCTAGAGAGCTGCACTCACAGTGAGAAATACCTTATTTACTTGAGTACTAGCCATCCCCTGCCATGCGTTGCTGTGGCCCAGGCTGTGTATTTATTTATTTATTTATTTATTTATTTCAAAGTTTTGTATACCGACCTTCTCACCGCTCTTGAGGGACTCAGACCGGTTTCCAACCATAATATCACATACAATCAATAAAACATCATAATTCATATTACAGTAAAACATTATAACAGCAATTACAATCAATAACTATAATGGTCAGTCGTCATACTAAAATCGTTGCTCATCATGCTCCATCCATATCTCAGGGTGTTGACTCACTCGTCGAATGCCTGTCTCCATAACCGTTTTTATGTATATGTGTTTTGTGTGTGTATTAGGCTTGGGCGGTTTCGTTTGTTAATTTCATAGTTCGTTATTAATTCGTATTTAAATTAGCTTACGATCCAATATTGAGCCATGCAGGAATAGTGTGAGGAGTAAATTAGATTTGAAATAATATTTTCAATTTATTTCGTAATTATTTCGTAATTATTTTCGCATGTCTGGTGCAAGTTTTATAGTTGTTGTTTGTTTTATCACACCAACAGTCAACAACAGAGGGAGAGGGAAGCTTCAGAAGTTCCCCCTGTCCCCTTTGGAGGTTTTTTTAGCATATTGCGCAATTGCGTCCGCCATTAACGAATCGATTCATAATTATACGAAATTTCGTATATATTTGTGCATATGTGTATATATGCGTTTTTATGTATATATGTGGTTTTGTGCATTGGTTGCAATGTATTTTGGGGGGTTTGGGTTTTTTTTCTTTTTAAGTCTCTTCTGTTGTTTTTTTCAGTGTTTTTATGAGTGATGGTCACTCATTGGCCAGATAGGTGTCTTGTGTCCAAATTCGGTGTCAATTCATCCAGTGGTTTTTTGAGTTATGTTAATCCCACAAATGAACATTATATTTTTATTTATATAGACTAGATGTCCCCTGACATGCATTGCTGTGGTTCAGTTTGTGTATATGTGTTTTGCATGTGTATAGGCATATAGGTAGGTAAAGGTAGTCCCCTGACATTAAGTCCAGTCATGTCTGACTCTGGGGTGTGGTGGTCATCTCCATTTCTAAGCCGAAGAGCCAGCGTTGTCCGTAGACATCTCCAAGGTCTAAGAATTGCTGTAGCTGCCCCGCCACTGTCCGTTCAATCACCTTGCGGAAGGTTTGAAACTGGGCGATAGTTACTAGGTATTGCGGCGTCTAGGCTTGGTTTTTTTCAAGAGAGGATGGACCACTGCTTCTTTAAGGCAATCTGGAAAAATTCCTTGCTCCAAGGAACTGTTGATGATGCTCCTTAAGGGATCTCGCAGTCCCTCCCAGCACTCCTTAACCAACAGGGAGGGGCAAGGATCAAGGGAGCTGGTGGTTGGTCTTGCTGCAGCTAGAGTCTTTTGCGGGTCTTCCATTTCTAATGGCACAAAATGTTCTAGAAGATGATCACTAGATGGCCAGAAGGCCTCTAGTTCCGTCGATGTGTCCTCTGTGGGAGGTAGCCCTTCGCGGAGCAGATTGATCTTATTTATAAAGTGGATCTGGAAGGTCTCTGCTGTAATATCTTGCTAGCGACATCTTTGGCCAGATGGGTTGGATTTGTGAAGCTTGAGCCAATAGTTTTATTCTGATCATTAAAAAGATAGAAGGGGACTTTTGATCACATACTACTGAAATGCTTTAGCTCAGTCTTCCCAAAGTGGTGTGCTTAGATGTATTCTCTATGGTGGCGATGACAGCAGTTGTCATCTACCTCCTCTGAAACACACCAGGTCAGGAGAGATCCATTTGCCAATGTCAACTCAACTAACTGGAACATCAACAACTAGGGCTGGGCGGTTTCGTTCGTTAATTTCGTAATTCGTTAATAATTCGTATTTAAAGTAGCTTACGATCCAATATTGAACCATTCAGGAGCAACTAAAAATTGAAACAAATTTTTAAAATCTATTTCGTATTGTTTCGTAATTGTTTCGAAATTGTTTCTAAATCGTTTCGTTATTATTTCGTTATTATTTCCGTATGTCTGGTGCAAGTTTTATAGTTGTTGTTTGTTTTATCAGTGATAAAAAAATAAATTATCACACCAACAGTCAACAACAGAGGAAGAGGGAAGCTTCAGTAGTTCCCCCTGTCCCATTTGGAGGGTTTTTTAGCGTATTGCGCAATCGCGTCCGCCATTAACGAATCGATTCGTTATTGTTTCGAAATTGTTTCGTAATTTCCAAAATTTCGTAAATATCGAACTTTTTTAAAGAAAAATTTTGGAATTCTTTTAAAAAACGAAACGCAAAAACCCCCTAAAAACGAATCGAGTTTAGAAACACAATTTTTCCGTGGTTGCCCAGCCCTATCAACAACTAAAAAGCAAAAACAAGATATTTATTTACCTTTTCAAAAACTTGAAAGAAATGGTTTTTTATGTGCAATAAAGAGCAGAACAATCTGATATCAATCCCTTATCACAGTTTCTAGATTTCTCCCTCTAGCACAGGGGGGTCCTCATATTTTTGTTCTTACTGGCTTACTTCAGGAATCTTTCAACTATTCACTTTCATAATTAAGAAAACAAAGGAAATTATATACCCTGTATTCCCAATTTAGTATTTGTTAGCAGAAAATGGAAGATGAAATTGGCCCATCCACTGGAACAATTTCATTGAATAGGAGAGAAGGGTGGGCTACACAGCAGGGGGGAAATTACTTTTGTGCCTGCGCTTGTAATTTCCCTCCTGATTCCTATGAACTCAGAAAAGGAATAAATCAGATTAAATATAAAGGGACTCCTTGTACGTTTGCACATACTTGTGTGCTAGCATTTCAAAGGTCAATGGCCAAATTACTTCTGGGCCTGTCACTTTGATTGCAGGTAGCTTACTGAAGGAATGTTTTTTCGCACATTTTCATGGCACTGTGGCTGTATAAGCAATACCGAATACTCTGGATGACATTTTGTGCCCACTGAGAAATAAAGAGGCTGGACATGTGAGATGGAAAGTAACTTAGGCAACACTTTATTGAACTATTTCCAACCACCTAACCTGCAATAGAATATTCCCTAGTGAGAAATTATGGGTGGAGCTGGAGGCTGTACCCTAACTTCTCTATTCAGCAAACCACTTCACAGCTGCTACCATCCTGCCATGAGTGGTGAAATATCTACACTACCCATATAACTTGAGACCCATATAACTTGAGCCCTATATAATGTGTGATGTTATTCTGGTACCTAGCCTTTCACATGAAATGTGCCTTGATAGGTGCTTACCAATGTACCCTAACTTCCCTGTCCAGCAAACCATTTCACAGCTGCCACCAACTTGTCATGAGTGGTGAGATAGCTCCACTATCCATATTATTTATTCATTATTTATTTATTTATTTATTTATTTACTGTATTTGTATACCACCTTTCTCAGCCTATCGGTGACTCAAGGCGGTTTCCAACAAAACAGTATACATAGTATCATAATACAATTTAAAACATTAAAATTACAGAAATCGCACAACAATAAAAGCAACATCATTGGTGTCTCCTTATTGTCAAGCATTGTCCAGTTGCATCATCAGTCATCAGTTCCTATATCAGTTATCTGTATCCGTTACTCTGTGTTTGTGAACGCTTGCTCAAACAGCCATGTTTTGGGTTGCTTCCGAAACGTTAAGAGGGAGGGAGCAGATCTAATCTCTCTGGGGAGGGCGTTCCATAGCCGGGGGGCCACCGCCGAGAAGGCCCTGTCTCTCGTCCCCGCCAAACGTACCTGGGACGAAGGCGGGGCCGAGAGCAGAGGCTCTCTGGATGATCTCAAGGTCCTAGATGGTTCATAAGGGGAGATACATTCGGACAGGTAAGTTGGGCCAGAACCGTTTAGGTTCTGATCTATGCAGGTGTGTTGATGAAGGACCAATCCGATCAGGCATGATCAATACTGCACAATATTTGAATTATATACTGAGTTATGTGGTTTTGCAGGCACAACTTGACTTCGGTTGCATGAATGGTGATTGCCATTAACTCTGCACAGTGCTGTGATGAATAAAAACCAGGGGCGGCTCAACCCATTACGCAAAGTAAGCATTTGCAGTATACTTGATTTTGTCCAGGGGCGCTCTTGAGGCGCTCTTGGGAAAAAATAGACCTTGACATATGCAAGTTGTAGTTACTGGGATGTATAGTTCACCTACAATCAAAGAGCATTCTGAACTCCACCAATGATGGAATTGAACCAAATATGGCACACAGAACTCCCATGACGAACAGTGATTGGTTGGGGGGGGGGGATACTGTTTGCTTACCATTGAAAATTACCTAGGGCTGCCTCGGATAAAAACCATTTGTCTGCAGATTGCATCACCAGTATACCCAGCACAAGGGAAAAACAAAAAAGGAATCCCATGCAGAAGCTGATTGGGCAAACTATTAATCATCACCTATTATGAGAAGAATTTAGTGAACAGGGAAGGTGTACTGGTTGCTGCTTGAATCCCCTAGACCTCAATAACTCCAGATCAGTGTCTAACCTTTCTTTGCTTTTTTCACACAAACCAGTGGAAGCAAAATTCCGAAATGCTTCAAAATGCTTCAAAATGAAAGCAAAAACACAAGCAAGCACACACAAAAAGTACAACAATCTTTACATATGATTTCTTCTCTGTGTTGAGCATATAACAAAGTTGCTGTTTCTCCTTCTCTGCACAAGACATTACTGTGTGTTTCTTCACTCTTAATAATATTCTTAGAAGCATGTCCTATATGTCCTCATTATCTTGCAGTGCATTACCACAACACACTGGCACTCTTAAGATTTTTGTTTTCTTTTACTCAAACTTTTACACCGTCTATACTTCCCATTATATGATTGCCTAGCATCTAAATTGAACAACATATGCCAAGTTTCGTCTCAGAAGACTCCATATCAGGGCTCTCAAGGGAGCTGAAATGGATTGGCAAAATCTTAGCCACTTTAATAGCCAATGTGTTTGGCGCAAAGTGCTACTTTTATTGCCCTTAGCACATTGAGAAAGCCAGGCCATTTTGATTTATATTTATTCTAGCATCAATCGGATGGTCTCAAGGCTATGTAGAGATTTCAAACAGCAAGCACATCATGTAAAAGAGAGTGAATTTAACTTTTACAACAGTATTGTGGCAGTTCAGAAATGCTTTCTTGACTGATTCAGTTTTGGAAGTTAGAGGCATGCAGCAATAGTATGACTATGAAATCTTCCAGCACATTTTTTGTTGCATTGTGTGTTTATTTACCTGACAAAGGTCTTAACATTTATAATGGCATGAATTCAGTGATAGTTTCCCAGGAGTAGCAGTTTTTATTAGGCTTGGGTAAAAATGGAAATATTTGTTTCTAAACTCGTTTCGTTTTTAGGGGTCTATCGCGTTTCGTTTTTTTAAAGAATTCCAAAATTTTCCTTTTAAAAATTTCGAAATTTACGAAATTTCGTATAATTACGAATCGATTCATTAATGGCGGACGCGATTGCACAATATGCTAAAAAAACCTCCAAATGGGACAGGGGGAACTTCTGAAGCTTCCCTCTCCCTCTGTTGTTGACTGTTGGTGTGATAAAACAAACAACAACTATAAAACTTGCACCAGACATGCGAAAATAATTACGAAATAATTACGAAATAATTTCGAAATAATTACGAAATAATAACGAAATAATTACGAAATAAATTGAAAAAATTGTTTCGAATCTAATTTACTCCTCACACTATTCCTGCATGGCTCAATATTGGATCGTAAGCTAATTTAAATATGAATTAATTACGAATTACGAAATTAACGAACGAAACCGCCCAAGCCTAGTTTTTATCCGTTGTATGTTGTTGTTGTTGTTGTTGTTGTTGTTGTTGTTGTGTATCTTCAAGTTATTTCCAACTTATGATGTGTCTGACGTGAACCTACCACAGTTTTTTCTTGCAAGATTGGTTCTGAGAGGGCTTGCATTTGTCTCCCTCTGAGGTAGAGAGAATGTTACTTGGCTAAGTTCACTGTGGCAAAGAAGATATTTGAATCCTGCGACCTCATCACATTGAAGTTGAATGGGATGATTTGCCAGCCTCTGTGGCAAATCTGCGGGCCAGTAGGGCAATACTAGTGCTCCACCTCTCCTGCAGAAATGCTTTCCCATCACATGTGGGGAAGCGTCACTGTGCAATTCCCCACATGCTGGCCCTGTTGTACCTTACAGAACACAGGAAGCATCAGTGTTCTGGATGCAGCATTGCAGGATAAGAAAATCCAACAAATGCTACGTTCAGCAAAGGACAAGAGGGATCCCCTCACTTCTGCAGGAGTCTACCGTGTACCATGCAGCTGTGGACAAGTCTACATAGGGACCACCAAACTCAACAAGGCCCAAACACGAATCAAGGAACATGAAAGGTACTGCAGACTACTTCACCCAGAGAAATCAGCCATAGCAGAGCACCTGATGAACTAACATGGACACAGCATTTTATTTGAGAACACAGAAATGCTGGACCACTCTCACAACCACCATGTCAGACTACACAGAGAAACTATTGAAATACACAAGCATGAGGACAACTTCAACAGAAAGGAGGAAACCATGAAAATCAACAAAATCTGGCTACCAGTATTAAAAAACTCTAAAATTGCAACAGCACAACAACAGAGAGGAGGCAGACAGGGACACCTAATTACCTCTTAACAAAAGTTTGCTCTAGGCACAGTCAGCCCATTGTATACTAATCAAGGTGGTCAGTTGAAACATTCACACCTAGCTCCAGCAGACAAAAGTCCTTTGTCTCACCCTGGTCATTCCACAGATATTAGGCCTGTTTGATCAAGAAAAAATTTGTTTCTAAATTCGATTCGTAATTGGGGTGTTTTTTTGTTTCGATATTTAAAATAATAACAAAACTTTCCAAAAAAATGTTTTGTTATTTACGAAATTTCGTAAATATTTACAAAACATTTTAGAAACAAATTTTTTCTTGATCAAACAGGCCTATGTTGCAGTAATGATCACCTTGATTAGCATTGAATGGCTTTCTCCCACCCTGGACATTCCATAGATAATATTAGATGATATAACTCTCCATTTGCCTAGTTTCCAACAGACCTCTGAGGATGCCTGCCATAGATTTGGGCAAAATGTCAGGAGAGAATGCTTCTGGAACATGGTCATACATACAGCCCTGAAAACTCACACAAGCGGCCTCCGCGCGCCATCCGGCTCCGGCTCCTGCGCCCTCCTCCTCCTCCTCCTCGGGTGAGCGCGCGTGCGCCATCCAATCGGCTCCGGCTTCTGCGCCCCCCTCCTCCTCCTCCTCCTCCCACCTGTGTTGCAGGAAGTGCTAGGAGGAGGAGGAGGAGGAGGAGGAGGGCGCAGAAGCTGGAGCCGGATGGCGCGCGGAGGCCGCTTGTGAGCGCGCGCGCGCCATCCAATCGGCTCCGGCTTCTGCGCCCCCCCTCCTCCTCCTCCTCCTCCTCCTAGCACTTCCTGCAACACAGCTGGGAGGAGGAGGAGGAGGGGGGGCGCGCAGGAGCCGGAGCCGGATGGCGAGCGGAGGCCGCTTGTGAGCGCGCGCGCGCCATCCAATCAGCTCCGGCTTCTGCGCCCCCCCTCCTCCTCCTCCTCCCAGCTGTGTTGCAGGAAGTGCTAGGAGGAGGAGGAGGAGGAGGGCGCAGAAGCCGGAGCCGGATGGCGCGCGGAGGCCGCTTGTGAGCGCGCGCGCGCCATCCAATCGGCTCCTGCCACGGTGCACTGCTGGGGTGCTTGGGAGCGCCGGATTGGCTCCCAGGCACCAGCCAGCAGCAGCACTCAGTCAGCACAGCAGCCTCCATCCCATTAATGACACGAGCTGAAGCTCGTAAAATATATGGGGCTGCTGTTTCGATATTTTTAAACCCTTCCGGGTTTGAAAATGTGTTTTGAAATCGCTTCGAAAATGGTAAAAATAACGATTTAATTACGAATTAACGAATTAACGAACTAAAACCGACAGGCCTAACAGATATATAAACCCTTTTTCCTAGTTCCAACAGACCACTACTTCTGAGGATGCTTGCCATAGATGCAGGCGAAACATCAGGAGTGAAAGCTTCTAGACCATGGCCATACAGCCCGAAAAAACCTTCAACAACCCAGTGATTCTGGCCATGAAAGCCTTCGACCATACATTGCATGATACTTGCACCCCCAGTTGATCGATGGAGCCCCACAGGAAGTCAGTGCTCATTGGGACCAGAGTAAAGAGAGGGGCAAAGAAGACAGTGCCATCTTGTCTTCAGTGTCATCAGTTGGGAGCCCTCCCCCAACACCAACTGCTACTCTGGGACCAGAGTAAAGAGGGGTCCAGGAAGATATTGTATTTATTTTATTTATTGTATTGTATATTACTTGTAAGCCGCTCTGAGTCCCCTTAAGGGTGAGAAGGGTGGCATATAAATGTCATAAATAATTGTGTGGTGGGTGACATGGGGCTCCGTAGATCAACTGGGGTGCAAATGACACTTTTATCGCCTCATGTGATGAAGTCCCTGGTCTATAGAATCATAATATAATGCTTAAACCACTATGCTATACTGATTTGTACAGTGCTGATTCAGATAAAATTTTGCATAAGGTAATTGTATGGTTATGTCTCCTGTCTCCTCAAAGTCTGACTTGGCAATGGTAGTCCACGCGCTGGTTACATCCCGTATAGATTACTGCAACGCTCTCTACGTGGGGCTGCCTATGAAGACTGCTCGGAAGCTACAAATGGTCCAACGATCAGCAGCCAGGTTGTTAACAGGAGCGGCACTCAGGGAGCACACCACTCCTCTGTTGCGCCAGCTCCACTGGCTGCCAATCTGCTACCGGGCACAATTCAAAGTGCTGGCTTTAGCCTTTAAAGCCCTAAACGGTTCTGGCCCGACCTATCTGTCTGAATGCATCGCCCCCTATGAACCAGTTAGGACAATAAGATCGTCCGGGGAGGCCCTGCTCTCGATCCCGCCAGCCTCACAAGCACAGCTGGCGGGGACGAGAGACAGGGCCTTCCCAGTGGTGGCCCCTTGGCTGTGGAACGCCCTTCCCGCAGATATTAGATCGGCCCCCTCCCTGCTGGCGTTCAGGAGAAGAGTGAAGACCTGGCTCTTTGAACAGGCGTTTAATTAAGCAGTGCAATTAATTGAGTGATCATGGAACATGGAATAATGGACAAGGAAATCGGATTATGACTTTGATGATGAGACGTGATGGATTAGTTATATGGATGTATTGATGTTATATTGATGTAATGATGTATTGTTATATTGATTTAGTTGCTTTGGTTACTGTTTTAAATGCTAATGTTGTGCACTTTGTATACTGATTGGTTGTAAACCGCTCTGAGTCGGCTACGGGCTGAGAGAGAGCGGTATACAAATGAAGTAAATAATAAATAATAAATAAATAAACTTCTTCTGCTAAAATTAGGATTTCTCCTATACACTTCCTCCTACACTTCCACAATAATCTGTTTATATAAGTTGTGTGTCTATGGCATTTAATGTTTGCCATGTATATGGACATTGTAATCCGCCCTGAGTCCCCTGCAGGGTGAGAAGGGCGGAATATAAATACTGTAAATAAAGAAATAAATAATCTTTCGATCATGGATGTATTTTCTAGCCATGGCTTTGGACATGCATGGACTTACGTTTTCTCTGTTGGTTTCCACAAACTTTTTCAAATTCTAAGGCCCTTGCTTAGGCAATGCCCTTTTATCTATATATATAAGAATCTAAAGGTATTTATTATTATTATGTGTGTGAATTATTTCTTTTCTCTATAGCTATGGTTTGATGAGTCTTTGTCAGGAGGTCTTTGATTATGTTTTCTTCCCCTGGTGAAGGGAGTTGGACTGGATAGCCTTCAGTATGGGGGCTCTATGTGGGAAGTTTGCCCCAGTTCTGTCATTGGTGGGATTCAGCATTCTCTTTGATTGTAGGTGAACTATAAATCCCAGTAACTACAAATCACAAATGCTAAGGTCTATTTCCCCCAAACTCCGGCTGTGTTCAAATGGCATATGGAATATTCGTGCCAGGTTTGGTCCAGATCCATCATTGTTTGAGTCCACAGTGCTCTCTGGACACAGGTGAACTACAACTCCCAAACTCAAGGTCAATGCCCACCAAACCCTTCTGGTGTTTTCTTTTGTTCAGGGGACTCCTTGGTGCTAAGTTTGCCCAATTTCATCATAGGTGGAGTTCAGAATGCTCTTTGATTGTAGGTGAACTATATATACCAGTAACTACAACTCCCAAATGTCAAGCTCTATTTTCCCCAAACTCCACCAGTGTTCACATTTGGGCATATTGAGTATTTGTGCCAAGCTTGGTCCATATCCATCATTGTTTGAGTCCACAGTGCTCTCTGGATGTAGGTGAACTACAACTCCAAAACTGAAGGTCAATGCCCACAAATCTTCCAGTATTTCCTGTTGGTCATGGAAGTTCTCTGTGCCAAATTTGATTCAATACCATCGCTGGTGGAGTTCAGAATGCTCTTTGATTGTAGGTGAACTATAAATCTCAGCAACTACAACTCCCAAATGACAAAATCATAATATAATATTTTGTATGTACATATAATATTTATAATATTAAAATGTAATACAATATAACAATTATCTGATCACCAGACTGGCCACAGCAACGTGTGGCAGGGACAGCTAGTACCAACTAAATGTCTTTTCCCATTTATTTGTTTTTTGCTGCTATAATTTTATGCAATTTATTTGTGTTTAATTATAGAAATGTGGTGTCATGGGGAGTGCTCCTACTGTCCTTTCCTCCTAAGTCAGTATTTTATTAGCAATTCAATAAAACTGCTAAATTTACAAAAGAAATATCATCTTTGCCACTTCAGATCTCATCAATATTTCATCCTAGTTACACACAGTCTCACTGCAGATATAATTCTCTTGATCCCTACTGTGACCAAATGTCTCTAGAAAATATTGCATGAATAGCTCAAGAGCCCAAAAATTTGGCTTCATCTTTATTTCTTGCCAGTAAGATTTTAAAATGCCCCAAATCCAAGTAATGTTGTCTCCTCTTCAACCCCATGGACCGTGTTATATGAGTCTGCAGAATAGTCTCATTCTCATATGCTACCATATTTTATCTAAAGCAAAATTTGCAAATAAATATAGAATGAGAATATTCATGATAAATCAACAGAACTAAAAGAATACTGATTATGAACAAATACACAAACTTGGTAATAAATGGTCAGGATTCCATACTATTGATTTTGCTTAAGGAATGTTCTTCCTGTAGTACAGTTAGCTAAGTCAGATGTAAATATTAGGGCTAAGCACAGATCTGTTTTTCAAAATGGGCTCTGGCTGTTTTGGCCAGCCTAACAGCACAGGTACAGCAGCTTATTTATTGTATTGTCGAAGGCTTTCATGGCCGGAATCCATGGGTTGTTGTAGGCTTTTCCGGGCTATATGGCCATGTTCTGGAGGCAATTTTTCTCCTGACGTTTCGCCTGCATCTATGGCAAGCATCCTCAGAGGTAATGAGGTCTGTTGGAACTAGGAAAAATGGGTTTATATATCTGTGGAATGACCAGGGTGAGACAAAGGACTTTTGTTTGCTGGGGCTAGGTGTGAATGTTTCAGCTGATCACCTTGATTTGCATTTAATGGCTTGGAAGCGCCTGGGGGGAATCTTTTGTTGAGAGTGATTTCATGTGCCTGTTTGTTTCCCCTCTGTTGTTTTGCTGCTGTACTTTTTGAGTTTTTTAATACTGGTAGCCAGATTTTGTTCATTTTCATGGTTTATTCCTTTCTGTTGAAATTGTCCACATGCTTGTGGATTTCAATGGCTTCTCTGTGTAGTCTGACATGGTGGTTGTTGGAGTGGTCCAGCATTTCTGTGTTCTCAAATAATATGCTGTGTCTAGGTTGGTTCATCAGGTGCTCTGCTATGGCTGATTTCTCTGGTTGGAGTAGTTTGCAGTGCCTTTCATGTTCCTTGATGCAGGAGTCTACCGTGTACCATGCAGCTGTGGACAAGTCTACATAGGGACCACCAAACGCAGAGCCCAGACACGCATCAAGGAACATGGAGAGTGGAGAGTGTCTGGTTTGCCTACTGTGGAATATGCAACATATCATAGTCCTTCTTTAAGGGTCTCTTTCAAATCTGTGATACTATATCTGTGTGTGTGTGAATCATATCTATCTATCTATATTTATGACTGGATGGCTCTTTGTCAGGAGGGCTCTGATTACATTTTCTTGCCCTAGTGAAGAGAGTTGGACTGGATGACCTTAAGTATTTTCTGTTGGTCATGGGGGTTCTGTGTGGGAAGTTTGCCCCATTTCTGTTGTTTGTGGGTTTCAGAATGCTCTTTAATTGTAGTGAACTATAAATCCAAGTAACTACAAATCCCAAAGGCCAAGGTCTATTTCCTCCAAACTCCATCTGTGTTCATATTTGGGCATATGGAATATTTGTGTCAAGTTTGGTCCAGATCCATCATTGTTTGAGTCCACAGTGCTCTCTGGATGTAGGTGAACTACAACTCCCAAACTCAAGGTCAATGCCCACCAAACCCTTCCAGTGTGTTCTGTTGGTCATGGAAGTCCTGTATGCCATGTTTGGTTGAATTCCATCATTGGTGGAGTTCAGAATGCTCTTTGATTGTAGGTGAACTATAAATCCTAGCAACTACAACTCCCAAATGTCAAGGTCTATTTCCCTAACCTCCATCAGTGTTCATATTTGGGCATATGGGATATTCGTGCCTGCCAAGTTTGGTCCAGATCCATCATTGTTTGAGTCCACCGTGCTCTCTGGATGTGGGTGAACTATAATTCCCAAACTCAAGGTCAATGTCCACCTTTCCAGTTTTTTCTGTTGGTCATGGGAGCCCTGTGTGCTAAGTTTGGCCCAATTCCATCATTGGTGGAGTTCAGAATGCTCTTTGATTGTAGGTAAACTATAAATCCCAACAACAACAATTCCCAAATGACAAAATCATTTTTTTTTTGAGTGGAGGACATAAATTGGACTGTTAGGTGTCTTGTGTCCAAATTTGGTGTCAATCCCCCCAGTGGTTTTTGAGTTCTGATGCTAGCATGAACTAACATTACAATATAGATATGAATTGTAGCAATTGGGTGTGATGAAGTCAGTATGCATCTTGTCTAAATACAGGATGCATACCTTCACTCATCCAACGTTCTGTATTATCCATCACAATCTGCCTCCCACCTGGAATAATGTTTAGGGTGAGAGAAAGAAAGAACCCTTGTCTGTTTTGGTGCTAAATTCATAAATAAAGTAATTACTCCATAATGTTACTGTGTAAAAGGATATGGGGGATATACTGATTAGGGCTGGGTAACCACGGAAAAATTTGTTTCTAAACTCGATTCGTTTCCAGGGGGCACTAGCGTTTCCAAATTCTAAATACTTCCGAAATTTTGAGATTTCAAAATTTCGTTATTTACGAAATTTCGTATAATTACGAATTGATTCGTTAATGGCGGACGCTATTGCGCAATATGCTAAAAAAATGTCCAAATGGGACAGGGGGAACTTCTGAAGCTTCCCTCTCCCTCTGTTGTTGACTGTTGGTGTGATAAAACAAACAACAACTATAAAACTTGCACCAGACATGCCAAAATAATTACGAAATAATTACAAAAAAATTACGAAATTATTTCGAAATAATAACGAAACAATAACAAAATAAATTGAAAAAATTGTTTCGAATCTAATTTACTCCTCACACTATTCCTGCATGGCTCAATATCGGATCGTAAGCTAATTTAAATACGAATTAATAACGAATTACGAAATTAACAAACGAAACCGCCCAGCCCTAATACTGATTATAGAGAATGCTATAAGGTCTATAGTGTTTTCCAAATCTTGATATCCAGATACTTTTGGACCTCAGCTCTTACCTTCTTCATCGAGCACAACAGATGATGGAAGCAAGATGTCAGTTTGGTTACATTGCTATATTCTCTTTGGGAAATCTGTAGTTTTTTCCTATTATTTAAACCTCTGCAATCATCATGAGACATATCAGTCATCAAAACTTCCAATTTATTTTGAGTTTAGGAAGAATGGAGGGGAAAAATCAACCATCTAGAGATTGATGGATCATAAATCTCATTGTTCCTGACCATTGGAACATAGTTGTTGCTGATGAGAGCTGAGATTCATCAAAACTTGAAAAGCAAAACTTTCCCTGTCTCTGGGTATGCTATTGCCCACTTTGCATCAAAGATGTTTTAGGATTTAGAAGTATTTAAACAAAATGTCCCTCAAATTTGATCACAATTCGTTTTTTTTTTTTAAGATCTCAGTAAGCTTATGAATTGTTCTTGGCTGGATTGGATTAATCTCACCCTGAATCCCTTCAGATGACACAAATATAAAGGTAGATACTAGGGCTGGTCAATTCGTTTCGTTAATTCGTAATTCGTTAAAAAATTCGTTAATTTTTGAATTACGAAACAATTACAAAACATTTTTTTTAACCTGGAAGTGTTTTTAAATATCGAAACGGCAGGCGCCAAAAAATTTTGTATTTCCGTCCATTTCGGAAATACGTAAGATGGCCGCCTGCCGATGCTTGCTGAGAGGGGCGAGTGAGAGGGGCGAGCAAGCGGCGAGCGAGAGGGGCGGAAGCACTCTCTCCTGATATTTCACCCACATCTGTGGCAGGTATCCTCAGAGGTTGTGAGGTCTGTTGGGAAACTAGGCAAGTGGGGTTGATATATCTGTGGAATAATGTTCAGGGTGGGAGGAAGAACTCTTGTCTGCTGGAGCGAGAGGGGCGAGCGAGCGGCGAGCGAGAGGGGCGAGCGAGCGGCGAGCGAGAGGGCCCGCCAGAGTGAGTGCCTGCCTTCCCTCCTTAATAATAATTAATAATAATTAATCCCTATTCTACTAAATTAATAATTAAATTTAAAAAAAATTGAAAAAATATTGGGGAAAAAAAGGGCGCCATCTTTACAAAATGTTTTGTAAATATTTACGAAATTTCGTAAATACCGAAACTTTTTTTTGGGAAAGTTTTGTAATTATTTTAAATATCGAAACAAAAAAAACCCCCAATTACAAATCGATTTTAGAAACAAATTTTTGCGTTGTTACCCAGGCCTAGTAGATACACATAAATTGGTAAAAATAGTTATCTGTACAAAAATATGTTTTCCTTTTTTTTTCTTTTTTATATACATACCTTTTTTTCAAAGTAATCATGTTCTCCACTTTTCTTTGACAGTTAAAAAAAGGACTGTGTGAGTAACAGATGGCGTGCTTTGCATAAGCAAAAAGGAAAATAAGGTGTTTTTCCTAATTATATCAATGATTGATAGATAATCTTTTATAATTATATTTCTCCTTGAATTAAAAATATCCCGTGCTATCTGTAAAAAGAACAACCTTTCTTATCCTATTTTCAAGAGTTAAAAAATAGGGAACATTTAAATTGACTTATCTGTTTATTTTAGGAAGAATGAGGAAGGGAACTGCTTAGTGCTGCAGTGAGCACTGGAGTAAAATGGGAAAGTCAATCCAAAATGTAGTGGGAGCAAGCTACTTCTAAAGCAGTTCCAATTCACTTTATGACCACTTGAACAGCATCTTATTCAGTCTGTTTTTGAACTTTCAGCAGTTTTGGATCTAGTTTAAAAAAGTTAAGCATTACGGATGAACTCCGTCGCCAGTCTGACAACGGTGGATCCGCGCTACTGGTACTTCTCAACCTTACCGCAGCGTTTGACACCGTCAACTACGATCTAATGATTCACTGTCTTGCCATGTCCAGAGTTCGTGGTCAGGCCCTCAATTAGTTCAACTCATTTCTCCGGAACCGGAGTCAACGCGTGGAGTACATGGATCAAGTCTCTGATAGATCCCCCCTCCTATGTGGGGTCCCCCAAGGTGCAATTCTCTCTCCTCTTCTCTTCAACATCTACGTTAGACCCCTTGTTAGTTTGGCTCAGAGTTTCGGCCTGGACTGCTACCAATATGCAGACGATACCCAACTCCTTCTGTGCCTGGAGCCTGGAGCAACGTCAATTCCAGACAATTTCACCCTATGTCTGGAAGCTCTGTCAAACTGGCTACATGCTAGCAGACTGAAGGTGAACCCGGCGAAGACTGAGATTCTCTGGCATGGCCGCCCGGCAGGTCTGACTCCTCCATTACCCACCTTCAATGGTGCTGCCCTATCTCCATCGACCACTGTTAAGAGCTTAGGTGTCATCCTGGATTCACAGCTGACAATGGAAGCTCAGGTCACTGCTGCCAGCAAACAGGCCTTTTTCCATCTACGACAAGCGAGGCAACTGGCACCCTACCTATCTGACGATGCTTTGGCAACTGTCATCCATGCCACAGTCACGTCTAGGCTGGACTATTGCAACGCCCTGTATGTGGGGCTTCTGATGTCTACAACACGAAAGCTTCGTATTGTTCAGAATGCGGCAGCCAGGTTACTCACAAGAACGCCCATGAAATGCTATATAACACCAGTGCTGCAACATTTACATTGGCTTCCAACTGAGTACCGTGGCCTGTATAAGATGCTAGTTCTGACCTTTAAAACTCTTTACGGCCAGGGTCCATCATACCTTAGGGACCGCCTCTCCTTCTCTCATCATCGGAGGTCGCAACGACCAGCCCAACGTGTCTTACTCCATATACCGGGTCCTAGAGAAGGGCACTTGGAAAAGACCAGGTGCAGGGCTTTTTCTATTTCTGCCCCTGCCTTGTGGAATTCCTTGCCGCCCTACATGAGAGCCATGCATGACTTAGGGCCTTTTACTCTCGCACTTAAGACTTGGTTTTTTACTAGAGCATTCGATCTCTGTTGATTTTTAATTTTTGTATGTATGCATTTTATCTTTTGTAATTTAGCTGTAAATCGCCTAGAGCATTCTCGGATGGAGGGCCATTAATAAGTTATTAAATGATGATGATGATGATGATGATGATGATGATGATGATGTTTAACTACTTTCTGCATATCATCCATGTGATGGCGCGACTGGCACCACTTGTATGTAAAATGTATAGTCGAATTGTTTGGTTATCTACAGTTGTCTATCAATGTTGTTTTACATCAATTGGCTTGCTCCCCCAGCTCAATTGTTTGGCTCCACTCCTTCCTAGGGAGGAGGGTAGTGCTTTCGTTTTCATTCTTCCACCAAAGGCTCAACAGAAAGGACGTGCAAAAGGCTTGGCTGAAAAGCCCTTTCTTACCACCAATTCTTGGGTTTATTCCCTTAAGATTCATACTTCATGCCCAGCTCACCTGGACGATGTTGAGGAATCTTAAGCGCCTTCAAACCTGTCCTTTGGCATCAAGAGGAAGACTTTGTGCCTTCAACATAGGCGATTGGACTGGCTAGACCTCATAGCCATTGAGAAAAAGGGAACTTGGAAGCTACCCAAAGATAACCAAAGACTGTAATGTATATTTTCTTTACCCCTTTTGGAACATCAAGTTTAATGCCTTTGAAAGATAACTCTTTGTGAATAATAAAGCCTATTTCGAGTTATCTATAGTGTTTTGTTGGTTCTTGAGAGTTCCAGTTCCCTAAAGGAAGGCAAGAAGCAATCCCCTGGGGAAAAGTTGCCATGTCCTTGTTTTTTCACCATAGATCCCCAGGCCACAACATCACAATCCATCTATTTTGTAGGCTTCATTTTTTTAAAAAAAACTGTAAAAATTGATAGGAATTACATCTTTCCTTAACCACCTTACTTTTGTTTATCTCAGTCCTTGTCTAAGACTAATCTCTGATATTGCAGTCATGTGTGCTGGAGATGCTTTTAACTACTAGTGGTTGTTTATGTAGTTTTAATAATATTTGGTTTTACCTGGTTTTTAATTATGCAGGCGAGTCCATACAGTATGTAGTATTTTAAGGGTGCATCTTGCCGCCGATATATGTAGCATTTTAATGATTTATAGGATTTTATTGTGTATTTTATTATTTATATATTTATTTATTTACAACATTTATATGTTGCCCTTCTCACCCCGAAGGGGACTCAGAGTGGCTTACAAGTAAAAATTAAATACAATATATTATATTATTATCATAGCACAATATTAATATTATGTATTAAATTGTACTATAGCATTATCCTGTAATATTGTTGTTGTTCATTCGTTCAGTTGTCTCCGACTCTTCGTAACCTCATGGACCAGTCCACGCCAGAGCTCCCTGTCGGCCGTCACCACCCCCAGCTCCTTCAAGGTCACTCCAGTCACTTCTAGGATGCCATCCATCCATCTTGCCCTTGGTCGGCCCCTCTTCCTTTTGCCTTCCACTTTCCCCAGCATAATTGTCTTCTCTAGGCTATATTATTAGTAATATTACATTTTGTTCCATCTTCCAGGAGCTTGGTTTGCTTTATCCTTTAGTTGCATAAAATAACATCCCTTTGCATTTTCCCCAGGGTTGCAGCAGCACCCTGAAAGTTAATTATTAATAGAGGCTGGAAGCCAGCCTGCAAACCCTTTGCAGCTATTGGTTTAAAAAGTGTCCTTTTGGTCTAGAGGCCACACTTTTTCCTGGGGATGAGATCTCCATTTTGGAAAAGCCCTTCTGCTTTCTTTAGTATAGAAAAAGCCTCAGATGTGCTGGTGGACAAGCTAGGCAGCTCGGACAAGCCATTGTGAGTACAATTGAGATTGAGGGTTAAAGATTAAAGTTAAAGTCACCCTCTTGCCTTAGAAACTAAGGCTGAGCTCAGATAGAGAAAAACCTGCTCTTTCTAAAGGACAGTAGCTCAGTGCTGGGGTAGGGAATATCTCCGGATTTCTTTGCCATTGAGAAAGGCTCCATTACTTCATCTCCAAAACTAATCTTGAGCTTAGATAGGGGAAGACCTACTCTTTCTGAAATATAACAGCTCAGGGTTAGGGTAAAAGATCCCAGGATTTTTCTACTGTTGGGGAAAAGTTAACTCGGTAACGGAAGGAAAAAGGAAAGAAAGAAAGAAAGAAAGAAAGAAAGAAAGAAAGAAAGAACATCTATATGGTTCCCCAAATCGACTGTTTGTGTTTGTAACTTCATCAAGCTGTGCCAAGTCTGTCAATGACTTTGTAAAATAAATGTTCTGTTGATGCTCAATTCTGGACTGGCCTCAGTTGCTGAGAATCTTATTAACAGAGGCTGGAAGCCTCTGGACCCGAAGCGGGCCAGGCATGGCAGCTCCGCCCCTTGGCCCAACCGCAGATTGGGGTGAGGAGAGGAGGCGGGTGAAGCGCCAGGGGATAGGGAAAGGGAGCCAGTCATGGGGAAGGGATCGAACATGGAGAACAATTGAGCGCCGGCTCTGCTCGCGCACCCGGTGGCCGGGTGGAGCAGGAACGAGAGGGGCTAGGTGAGGCTCAAGGGCCCGGCCCCTTTGGGAAGAGGATTGCCTGGCAGCGAGGCAAGAAAGCTGAGGCTCCCCTCCCCCCCCCCAGACTACTAGGGCTGTTGTGAGCTGAGGGGGCGCTCCTCAAGTGGCGGTCGAGGGGCATTTACAGAGGCGCCTCTGCGCCCCGGGCAAAAAAAAAGTTCTGTGACTGCTTACTTTGCATAATGGACGAGCCGCCCCTGCATTTAATAATCTGGTGTTCATGTATATTTATCTATTTGCCTTGTATGTGAAAGACCTATGGTCTAAGCATTAAATAAACAGTCCTTGTCTAAACCTTTAGTTTAGCACTGGTATTCAGCTCACAAAATGCTTCTCAAATAAGAGAAAAGTGATGTTGTTCATTTAATAGTGCTGTAGAGCAATGTATTTCAGCAGGCACTGAAGCCAAAATACTTTTGTCACCCCAGGAAAAGGTGCAGATTCAGTCCTAAATAATAATCAAGGACCTTCTACATACAATACAGTTTTGTTTGCATTTGTGCTGTTTCTTTCTTCTCAGATTCACTGATATGTTGAATGGCTTCTTCATAAATGTTTAGAGAACTATGGCCAGTAAAGATGCAGAAAATAATATATTGCCTTGGAAAGGCAAAGGCTAAAATGACCTTTCTGTTGGCATCTTGTACTTTGATTTCACATCTGCCTAGAAGCACACTTTGCAGAGGGAGAATGGCATTGGGCTCAGCCATGATAAATATTTCCCTTTGAAAACCCACAAAAGATCCTCTTTCTATGTCTTTTTTCCAACAAGTCCTAGTGAAAGAATAGTGCTATGCAAGTCAAATTCTTGCAAAAAAATAAAATAAAACACCGTATGGTGGCTGACAAAAGTGTTTTTAAAGCAGTTTATCTGTCTAGAGGTTGCTTTTAAAATACTTTGTTACTGTTGACAAAAGCCACTGTGGTGGGATATAATTAGAATCAGGATAACCCAGTAAGATGCATATGTGCAAGAGGAAGACTTTCTCAAAAACATTTCCCTAATGCTGATCCACAATGTTTCAAAGGAAGGTAACTTTAAAATTGCTTCATGTAATTTTTATTAAAGTAAACACTGTGCGATCTGGAGGAATAGCTTTTGCTTTGTTTTGTTGCAGGTTATTGTCATCTTGATGCCAATTTAGGGGAGGCCACATTGAATTATGTTTTCAGTGTGGCCGAGTGCCAGGGCAAGGTTAAAAGGGTGGGAGCCTGAGCCTATTTATTTTCCACCATGACATCTTCACAAAGAAAGTAGTAAAATGTGGGTCAGGTAATGCTACAGTTAGGTAGATTGGGAATTGACTAATTGGCCAAACTCAAAGTTCTTTCCAATGGCTTCTCCTCATTCTAGAGCAGTGTTTCTCAACCTGGGGGTTGGGACCCCTGAAGGGGTCACAAGGGGGTGTCAGAGGGGTCTCCAAAGACAATGAGGAAACACAGTATTTTCTGTTGGTCATGGGGGTTCTGTGTGGGAAGTTGGGCCCAATTCTATCATTGGTGGGGTTCGGAGTGCTCTTTGATTGTATGTGAGCTATAAATCCCAGGAATGACAAGTCCAAAAAGTCAAGGTCTATTTTCCCCAAACTCCACCAGTATTTACATTTGGGCATATTGTTGCAACTCATAGTAAGCTTCACCTTGCTTCCAAACACCACCACACAAGAGCTGTAGTTTTATAGTTTATTGAGGAAAAAATCCAAGTCAAAATAAAGAATAAGCATTGCAAAGTTCCAAAGATTAAGGTTAAATGCAGAATATAGTTCCAAAGATCTTCAGGTAAAAGCAGGAGACACAATCCTATTGACAAAGTTCAAACCAGAGTCCCAGGTACAAGCAATGAAACAATTGCCCCATAAATCACAACACAAGAAAACCCAAGTGTACTGCTTTCCAGGCTAAGGTTATTCCATGAAGCTTTCAGGATAATAAGCTACGTTGAACTGACACTTTCCCTTGGTTTGCAAGAAGCCTAAATACCTTTCTAACTTTAAAACATTACATGAAATCATTGCGATGACCTTTCACTGAGCTGGCCTCTCGTCTGCCGGCCAGGCGAAAACTCCGCCTGACCCGAAGATCAAGACGAGCCTGCCGGGTCAGGTCACTGTCAAGGCTTTCAGTACTTTCAGTATCAGCATGGGAAGGAGGCGAATGCCTCCCCACCTGTTCACTATCTCTTTCGTTAAAATTCCTTTCACTTGGGAACCGCTGTGTTGATGTTGACTCTGCACTGTCTGTGCTGTCTGTGGGAGCCGCAGGCCCAGAGATCTGAGGCACAGAAAAAGAGCCAGGAGGTACAGAAAAAGAGCCAGGAATCTGAATCCCATCATCCTCATCATCACAGAACATCTCAGCCACAACACATATTGAGTATTTGTGCCAAGTTTGGTCCAGGTCCATCATTGTTTGAGTCTACAGTGCTCTCTGGATTAGGTGAACTACAACTCCCAAACTCAGGGTCAATGCCCACCAAACCCTTCCAGTATTTTCTGTTGGTCATGGGAGTTCTGTGTGCCAAGTTTGGTTCAATTCCATTGTTGGTGGAGTTCAGAATGCTCTTTGATTGAAGGTGAATTCAATTCCAGCAACTACAACTCCCAAATGACAAAATTCCAGCAACTGCAACTCCCAAATGACAAAATCATTTTTTTGAGTGAAGGACATACATTGGATTGTTAGGTGTATTGTGTCGAAATTTGGTGTCAATTCCCCCAGTGGTTTTTTGAGTTCTGTTAATCTAGGCTGTTGACACAGCTTAGAATCGCTTTGGCTGCACCACACAGTTGACTCATGTTCAGCTTGTGGTCTATTAAGACTCCGAGATCCCTTTCACATGGACTGTTTTCAAGCCAGCTGTCACTAAAGCGTAGTAATGTATTTTATTTATTTATTTATTTATTGTATTTATCCAATTCACCTACATTTCAGTGGTCTTTAAGCAGTGGATGGTGATTGTGCTGTCATGTGCTTGGCCTGTGAAAGAGCCTGTAAACAGGACGTGTTTTCTGAATGCCCAACGGGACGCCAGGGGTGCCTCAGCTGAGAGGCCTTTCGGATTTCCCCACACAAAGTTCTTTTAAAGACTTAGAAAGTTCAACAAAGTTTTTTATTGTTGCTTAAATCTTCAATAGATCAATACTTCAAGGCTTTGAATCAACTGGTGGCTTGCTTAAATCTTCTCCACAAGGGACAGGCAACTTTCTTCATAAACTGTTTCTTCCTTCTACAAGGGAAATCCTTGACCCCTCCCTGGACAATCTGACTTAAGCTCTGCTGGCGTGGGCCCCTACACCCGGTCCAAATTGCTTTATGGCTGCCGCGAGTGGTCCTTACCAAACAGAGTCCTTTAGTAGATTTCCAAGAGGAAAGAAGGCTTTCAATTCCCAGTGAAGGCTGGCTGTAAAACCGTGGAGCTGTATTTCTCCTCCAAAGAGCTGGCTTTAGAGTCGTGGAACTAAATTCCCCAACAAAGGCTATGCTGTGGTTCTCTGTAGAGCTGTGGGACTGGATCCCCCCCAGCAAAGCTGTAAAAGACGAAGCTTTCTACAGGTGGAACTGATTCATGTCCTGTATGAAAGGCTTCTCTATGTGAACTGAACTAGTGGTCCCCTTTTTCCCTCCTCAACCCAGAAAAAGGGGCGGAACTAAAGAACATAATGATAATTGATGGGTCATTGGCCCTATTATTGCTAACCAAGGGAAGCCACCTTATTGCAAAATGCATGGAACTTTGGCATACATGCAAACACTCAATAGAAAGGAAAAGAAGTTGGAGCTCTTGGTACAGTGATCATGTGTTGGAGTGTTTTGATTGTGTGTTTGCTACATATCAGTAGGTTGGATTGAATGGCTCTTGGACCTTCCTAGAAGGTTGATCTCAGAAGGTGTTATTGGGAGACACCTGTTCAACCCCACAACCATTGTCTTGTGAAGTTCCTCGGGGTTCAATATTGTCTCCCATGTTGTTTAACATCTACATGAAGCCGCTGGGAGAAATCATCTGGAGTTTTGGGGTACAATGTCATCTGTATGCAGATGATGTCCAACTCTGTCACTCCTTTCCACCTACTACTAAGGAGGCTGTTCAGGTCCTGAACCAGTGCTTGGCTGCTGTGACGGTCTGGATGAGGGCGAACAAATTGAAATTGAATCCAGACAAGACAGAGGTACTCCTGGTCAGTCGCAAGGCCAAACAGGGTATAGGGTTACAGCCTGTGTTGGACGGGGTTACACTCAGGGAGCACTTCACTCCACTGCTGCACCAGCTCCACTGGCTGCCAATTAGCTACCGGGCACAATTCAAAGTGCTGGCTTTAGCCTTTAAATCCCTAAATGGTTCTGGCCCTACCTACCTGTCCGAACACGTCTCCTCCTATGAACCAGTTAGGACATTAAGATCATCTGGGGAGGCCCTGCTCTCGATCCCACCGGCTTCACAAGCACGCCTGGTGGGGATTTTTTTTTGTCGTGTCAGGAGCAACCACTCCTGTTGTGAGAGAATTGGCCGTCTGCAAGGGGACACCCGGATGATTTCTGATGTTTTGTCATCCTTGTGGGAGGCTTCTCTCTTGTACCCGCATGAGGTGCTGGAGCCGATAGAGGGAGCTCATCCGCCTCTCCCGGGATTCGAACCTGCAACCTGTCGGTCTTCAGTCCTGCCAGCACAGAGCTTTAACCCACTGCGCCACTGGGGGCTCCCGCCTGGTGGGGATGAGAGACAGGGCCTTCTCAGTGGTGGCCCCTCGGCTGTGGAACGCCTTTCCTGCAGATATTAGATCAACCCCCTCCTTGCTTGCATTCCAGAGGAAAGTAAAGACCTGGCTGTTTGAATAGGCATTCGACTAAGCAGTGTGATTGATTGACTGACTATCGGAACACGGAATATCGGATAACGAGTTTGGATTCTGATTTCATTGATGAGACCTGATGGATTTGTTATATTGATGTAGTGATGTATTGATATTGATGTTTAATGATTTGTGATGCTATTTCTTTTAAATGCTTAATGATTTTGTATTGTGTATACCTAAATTGTTGTAAACCACTCTGAGTCACATAAGGGCTGAGAAGAGCGGTATACAAATAAAGTAAATAAATAATAAATAAAATAATAATTGTGGTCTCTTCTAACTCTAACTTCTAGGATTCTATAGTTCTATGAATTATTGTAAGTAACTATAACATTTTTCAAAGCCATGTAAATTTTAAAATTCATTTTCCAGCATCTATTTTTTTTAGAGCTAAAACCTGTAAAATGTAGTTTAGAAAAATATAAAAATATAGAAAATAATAAAGGTCTTCTCCCTTGAGGATTACTGTGCTATACCTACAGATTTTAATGACTTTCAACCTATATCACAATGCTTCTGAAGTTTTAAACTTTTTGGAAATTTAGATTCAGTAGAGGAATATTTTTTTTTTACCATTTGGGTCAAATGACAGGTTGATTAAATCACTAGAAGTCATGATGAAATACTTTATATTAATGATATGGAAATGTACTGCTGAGTGAGCACATAGCAGGAGCTGCCACTTGAAATGTAGTTGAATTGGAAATATAAGAATCAAGTGGCTAAGAACAGTTTCTTTTTCAATGTACTAAAAGCTTTTTTTACTCAGTGGGAACCTAAGTTATTAGGAACTGCACTCTGGAAATGTACTGCTTAGAGATTTGGGAATAGTAGTTCTTGAAGAGAAGATTTATTACAGTAGATGTTACCATTTATCCATTTTGGGCTATGTGTAAGGAATAATCACAGGGGTAATAAACTTCAAATAGGCTGGAGTGAAGTTAAATATGTGTCAGTATCATTTCTTAATTTTCTGTGAAATGGAAAAAAAAAGAAATTAGTGCAAACAAATGCTGTGAGCTCATCTTGGAATAAAAAAGGGAATACATTTCTATAGAGATAATTCTCTTTGAAAAAAGCATGAGTGATCAAGGCAAGTGGGATGCCTATAGACAATGTTGTGTTTTATCATTTTTTTGTGAAAGGGAGGGAGAAACTAGGAAAAATAAAAGATAACAAGAGAACTGTTCTCAAACGTTCTCATTTTAGTGTCTAGTAAGTCAGTCCTAGTGTGAGAGCATATTCACTAGACACTTTTGAAGTCTATTTCTTGCTCTTTGTACTTTTTTCCACCTTGGCATGCCTTTGTGCACAGACTGTTGAGATGAATGATTATATCTACTAACTCTATGTCAACTTTCTATTTCAAAAAAATTGATGCTGACCTCTTATTTTTCTCTTTACAACAAACTATACATTGATTGGGTTGTTGTAGGTTTTTTCAGACTATATGGCCATGTTCTAGAGGCATTCTCTCCTGACGTTTCGCCTACATCTATGGCAAGTTTCCTCAGAGGTATTGAGGTCTGTTGGATCTAGGAAAAAGGGTTTATATATCTGTGGAATGGCCAGGGTGGGACAAAGAACTCTTGTCTGCTGGAGCTAGGTGGGAATGTTTCAAGATCACCAGACTGGGCCACAGCAACACCTGGCAGGGTACGGCTAGTAAATAATTAAATGCACAAAAGTCAGACCCACAAATCTGGAGGACTGACTTTATTGAGTGAAAGAATGAGAAACTAGGGCTGGGCGGTTTCGTTCGTTAATTTCGTAATTCGTTATTAATTCGTATTTAAATTAGCTTACGATCCGATATTGAGCCATGCAGGAGCAATTAAAAATTGAAACAAAATTTTCAATTTATTTTGTAATTGTTTCGTAATTGTTTCGAAATTGTTTCGTAATTATTTCCGTATGTCTGGTGCAAGTTTTAGGGTTGTTGTTTGTTTTATCAGTGATAAAAAATAAATTATCACACCAACAGTCAACAACAGAGGGAGAGGGAAGCTTCAGAAGTTCCCCCTGTCCCATTTGGAGGTTGTTTTTTTTTGCATATTGCGCAATCGCATCCGCCATTAACGAATCGATTCGTAATTGTTTCGTAATTTACAAAATTTCGTATATTTCGAACCTTTTTAAAGAAAAAATTCGGAATTCTTTTAAAAAACGAAATGCAAAAACCCCCTAAAAATGAATCGAGTTTAGAAACAAATTTTTCTGTGGTTACCCAGCCCTAATAGATATGATTCACACACACACGTATATGACAGATATAGTATCATAGATTTGAAAGGGACCCCTAAAGAGGGACAATGATATGTTGCATGTTCCTGAGTAGGCAAACCAGACAATCTCCACATCAACACTGACAAAGGAACAAGAAGAAATACTGTTTACACACAAGCATAAAGAAATTACATATTTTGGAAACCAACACTTTCTCATTACTTTATTTTCCAGATCACCAAACTGGGCCACAGCAATGCGTGGCAGGGTACAGCTAGTAAATAATTAAATGCACAAAAGTCAGACCCACAAATCTGGAGGACTGACTTTATTGAGTGAAAGAATGAGAAACCTTCATTCTGCTTGATGAAAGGCAGAGAGGAATTGCTAGAAATAACGAGTCAATTTTTAAAATCAACGTAGATTTCAGTATCCGAATATTTTATTTATTTAATGCTAATATTCATACAAGAAGGACAATGGAAGTGCTGTTAATTCAATATAAATTAATGTGATAAAATATGTAATTAGCAATTCTACACTTCACAACTAATAATTATGTAAATATTTTACATTTAATCTTGTATCCAGGAAATTAAATTAATGGTCTTCAACAAATGAACATTTTGTATGCATTGCAGGACACTTTATCTAAGCTTTAACAGCACGGCATTAGTTCCTGATAATAACATGATTACACAAGTTGAAATTTAAATGTATACCACTCTTTGGTGCAGTTGCCTTTGCTCTCAAATTTGAAGCAGAACATAAAATCACACAATTATAGAATCATAGTTTTAGAAAGGCCATTTAGTCCAATACCAATCACGCAGGATTGCTCAACTAAGGCACTACTCTGAGATGCCTGCCCAGCTTCCGAGGAAAGAACTCCAAAGATCATCACTCTATAAGATAGGCTATTCCATGTTTTCACATACTATTTGGAAGGTTTTTTTTCTCTCTAGAAAATTATTTATTTATTTATTTATTTGCTGTCCTTGTATACCGCCGTTTCTCAGCCTAACTGGCGACTCAACGCGGTTTACAACAGAATATACAGTACACAGTATACAATTAAAACCGTAAAAAACATAATACACAATATTTCACATAAATCACAATCCAATACATCTCCTAACTAAAATCGTGGTCCAATTGCATCATCCATATTACCAATCCGTAGTCGACACATTCATTGCACCGAATTAACCAAATGCCTGCTTGAACATCCAAGTTTTTAGTCTTTTTCGGAATACCATCAGCGAGGAGGCTGATCTTACCTCCATGGGAAGGGCGTTCCAGAGCCGAGGGGCCACCACAGAAAAGGCCCTGTCTCTCGTCCCCGCCAGCCGCACCTGTGAAGCAGGCGGGATAGAGAGCAAGGCCTCCCCAGAAGATCTTAGGGTCCTGGTGGGCTGATAGGCCGAGATACGTTCGGATAGGTAAGTTGGGCCAGAACCGTTTAGGGCTTTAAAGGCCAACGCCAGCACTTTGAATTGAGCCCGGTAGCAAATCGGCAGCCAGTGGAGCTGGTGCAGCAGAGAAGTTGTGCGCTCCCTGCGCTCCGCTCCAGTTAGTATCATGGCTGCCGACCGTTGGACTAATTGGAGCTTCCGAGCCGTCTTCAAAGGCAACCCCACGTAGAGAGCGTTGCAGTAGTCTAAACGGGATGTAACCAGAGCGTGGACTACCGTGGCCAAGTCAGACTTCCCAAGGTATGGGCGCAGTTGGCGCACGAGTTTTAACTGTGCGAATGCTCCCCTGGTCACCGCCGAAACCTGGGTGTGATCCAGGCTCAGCGATGAGTCCAGGATCACACCCAAACTGCGAACCTGCGTCTTCAGGGAGAGTGCGACCCCATCCAACACAGGCTGTAACCCTATGCCCTGTTCGGCCTTGCGACTGACCAGGAGTACCTCTGTCTTGTCTGGATTCAATTTCAATTTGTTCGCCCCCATCCAGACCATCACAGCAGCCAAGCACCGGTTCAGGACCTCGACAGCCTCCTTAGTAGCAGGTGGAAAGGAGTGACAGAGTTGGACATCATCCGCGTACAGATGACATCGCACTCTGAAACTCCGGATGATCTCGCCCAGCGGCTTCATGTAGATGTTGAACAACATGGGAGATAATATTGAACCCTGAGGAACCCCACAAGACAAAGTTTGTGGGGTTGAGCAGGAGTCTCCCAATAACACCTTCCGAGACCGACCCTCGAGGAATGAGCGGAGCCACTGTAGAACAGTTCCTCCAAGGCCCATTCCCGCGAGGCGTCCCAGAAGGATACCGTGGTTGACGGTATCGAAAGCCGCTGAGAGGTCCAGCAGCACCAAATGATTAAATTATGATCTCCATGGCTTTACAAAAGCCAGTCAATCACAACTTATTGAATGATCTGAGACAGAGGAGGCCTTAGGTAATTTTCAACGGTAAGCAAACAGTATTTGGCACCCCCCCCCCCAACCAATCATTTACATTAGGCCTGGGTAACAACGGAAACATTTGTTTCTAAAATCGATTTGTATTTGGGTTTTTTTTTGTTTCGATATTTAAAATAATTACAAAATTTTCCTTTTAAAAAGTTCGATATTTACGAAATTTCGTAAACGGTAAAAAATTAACGAATCGATTTCCGAAACAATAACGAATCGATTCGTTAATGGCGGACGCGACCGCGAAATACGCTAAAAAACCTCCAAAACCTTCTGAAGCTTCCCTCTCCCTCTGTTGTTGACTGTTGGTGTGATATTATAATTTTTTTTCACTAATTATACCATAAAACTGGCCCAGACATGCGGAAAAAATAACGAAACGACCTCAAAACAATAACGAAACGAATACAATATCGAAATACGAAGCATTTACAAAACGTTTTTGAAAATTCGTTTTTTTAAATAATTGCTCCAGAATGGTTCGTTATCGTTTTGTAATTGAAAAAATTAACGAATTATTAACGAATTACGAATTGACGAAACGAAACCGCCCAGCCCTAATTTATATATATTTTCTGTTCATCATGGGAGTTCTGTGTGCCATATTTGGTTCAATTCCATCATTGGTGGAGTTCAGAATGCTCTTTTGATTGTAGGTGAACTATACATCCCAGTAACTACAACTCGCATATGTCAAGGTCTATTTTCCCCCAAGAGTGCCTCAAGAGCGCCCCTGGGCAAAATCAACTATACTGCAAATGCTTACTTTGCGTAATGGGTTGAGCCACCCCTGATCTGAGATGATAGTTGGGCATCTTCTGAGAGAAAGGGCCCTTCCACACAGGCACATAATTCATATTGGAACCTGCATAAGAATTCAAATTCTGAGCTGGATTGAGTCCATTTAAGGCTGCCCTAAGCCACATCCAGAGCTGGGCATGCACCTAGTTTCCGTCTCTTCCAAGATAGTCCACGCTCTGGTTACATCCCATATAGACTACTGCAACGCTCTCTACATGGGGTTGCCTCTGAAGACTGTTCGGAAGCTTCAAATGGTCCAACGATCGGCAGCCAGGATGCTAGCAGGAGCAGCACTCAGGGAGCATACAACTCCTCTGTTGCGCCAGCTCCACTGGCTGCCAGTTTGCTACCGGGCACAATTCAAAGTGCTGGCTTTAGCCTTTAAAGCCCTAAACGGATCTGGCCCAACCCATCTGTCCAAACGCATCTCCTCCTATGAACCAGTTAGGACGTTAAGATCGTCTGGGGAGGCCCTGCTCTCGGTCCTGCCGGCCTCACAAGCACGTCTGGCGGGGATGAGAGACAGGGCCTTCTCAGTAGTGGCCCCCCGGCTGTGGAACGCCCTTCCTACAGACATTAGATTGGCCCCCTCCTTATTGGCATTCTGGAAGAGAGTGAAGATCTGGCTCTTCAAACAGGCTTTTAACTAGACAGTGCAATTGATCGTTTACTGGAATATGGATTAATGGACAATGAGATCGGATGCTGATTCTATTGATGAGACGTGATGGATTGTTGTTTTGCTGTATTGATACATTGATGTTTTTGATGTTAATTAATTGATACTACTGTTTTAAATGACTAATGATTTTGTACTGTGTTGCTGATACTGGTTGTTAACTGCTCTGAGTCGCCTGATGGCTGAGAAGAGCGGTATACAAGTAAAGTAAAGTAAAGTAAATAAATACATAAGATCCCCATTCCTCCACCACCCACCCACCCAAAAATGACAGAAATTCCTTCCTTACCAGTGTTGCCTGCTCTGTACTCT
The DNA here is from genome assembly GCF_037176765.1 of Anolis sagrei. Lineage (NCBI taxonomy): Eukaryota > Metazoa > Chordata > Lepidosauria > Squamata > Anolidae > Anolis > Anolis sagrei. The sequence goes on along the minus strand of NC_090028.1, from coordinate 15,347,333 downwards.
CTGATTCTTTGTGATGCAGAAAATAAAAGGAGCTTTGGGGGAAGAGAAGGAGCTAACACCCATCCTCTGAAGCACTGCCATCCCAACATCCTGGGCTGCTTGATCCTGGGAACATGCGAAGGCTATGGTCTTTCATTGAGATCCAAGGTGGCAAAACTCCAGATCTTGTTGCACGATATGGACTTTTCCCAGTGTTTTTTTTTTTAAAAAAAACCTAGAGTCAAACTGGATTGAGTAGCTTACAAGTTCATTAGCTTGTGTGTGTTAGATGGACACACTAGGTTAATGTAATTCCTACACTGCATTATTTGGCAGGTTCAATGGGGCCAGAATGAGTCAGAGACTTGGTTGGAAGAGGAGCTAGCAGTCACGAATTTCAGCCCCAGTGCCTGGACCTCAGCTAATAGGGAAATCAAAAGTGTATTTTGCAACAGATCTTGAGTCCTGGAGTCCTGTTTCAGTGCCTAAAAACCCCTCTACTGATTATGGACAGCATTGTTTACTAGATTAATGTTTTTCTTTCCTTTTTAGGAGAAAAAGCACTTCTACTTTGGGTTGTTATAGGTTTTTCGAGCTATATGGCCATGTTCTAGAAGCATTCTCTCCTGACATTTCACCTGCATCTATGACAAGCATCTTCAGAGGTTGCTTGCCATAGATGCAGGCAAAACGTCAGGAGAGAATGCTTCTAAAACATGGCCATATAGCCCGAAAAACCTACAACAACCCAGTGATTCCGGCCATGGAAGCGTTTGACAATACACTTCTACCTTTTTTGTTACCATCTTCTCTACACAAACTTGTAATGCCATTGTTCTTCTGCAATCTCCAACTTAACCAAAAGAACCCTTTTTATTACTTTTTAACCTCTCCAGCAAGCCTGAGTTCATTCTGAGTTCCAGAATTTCTCACTTTGCGACTATACATATTGACATTGTCTGTCTGTCTGTCTATCTATCTATCTATCCATCTTTCTATCTAGTCAAACTTTATCTAACTTTTATATAAATCTGGCATGACAATATATAATAATAATAATAATAATAATAATAATAATAATAATAATAATAACAATAATAATAATAATCAACCACAGATCCCAAATGTACACTCTGCAGGGAAGCAGATGAAACAATAGATCAGATCCTCAGCTGCAGCAAGAAGATCACACAGACAGACTACAAGCAGAGGCACAACACTGTTGCTCAGATGATTAATTGGAACTTGTGCCACAAACACCATCTGCCTGCGACAAAGAACTGGTGGGATCACAAGCCAGAAAAAGTCACAGAATAAACAAAAACTGATAGCAAAAACAACTCCGTAGTCAAAAGGTGGTCCAGTGGTCAAATGCTGAGAATTCAATAAACAAAGTCCAGGGATCAAGAGTCTATACCGTAGTCAAAAGCCAGTCCAAAGGTTCAAGGTTCCAGGATTCCAAGATTACAGGAGACAGGTCAGGATACCAAAAAATCCAACAGACCTGGGGGGGAAACCAGCAGCATCCACCACCAAAATACAACAGATCCTTTTCTCCCAAAAATCAGTCCCAAGGCTAGTTCCTTATATCCAGAAACACCCAGCTGCAACCCATCTCTTGCATACTTCCACCCTTAATTGCTTTCACCCATGAACTCTTACTTACAAACTACTCAGCCCTTTAGAACCAAAACTTACATTAACCCTTCCATCACCAACTGCTAGGTCTACCACCACCAACCACAATCAACTATGGAACATATGACAGAGCCCATCTTTAAATCTCTTTTCCTGTCCTCCAACATTCCGTTTTCAGTTCTTGAGTTCAGAGTAGTGCAACTGCTTTGGGAGACGGTGGCCGGGCATCCGGACAATGTGGCTGGTCCAGCGGAGTTGATGGTGGAGGATCATCACTTCAATGCTGGTGGTCTTTGCTTCTTCCAGCACGCTGACGTTTGTCTGCCTGTCTTCCCAAGAAATTTGCAGGATTTTCCAGAGTCAGCGCTGATGCCTTAATCTAATAGGGAACTGATGATATAACTTACTCAGCACATTGGCTAGCCCGTCCCTCACTATTATCTTTATTGTTCATTTAATTAGAAACAACATCTTGTCTGTACCCAATACACACATAACTGAATTTGCATTACCAAATTCCCCTTCCTCTAAATTGGTCTTTGCATTTTCAGTACTCATTTAAATTGGTCAATGTATTTCAGAGTCAAGCAACCAGTCGTTACTATACAGGTTCATATTCTCTAAATGCTAAGGTAAATGGAGGACTTCTGTTCCCTAACCTTCAGGAGCTGGGCTGAGCAGTGGGGGTTTCAATTAAAAACCACAGGAAAGGAAAGGAATATGTCAATAAAACCACAGACTTGTAAGTACTGAATACTAGTTTGCAAACAAACACAGCAAGCTGTCGTGGAGTATGAGTCTATTACTGTAAATTTAGACCGAATGCAGAGTGTTGAAGGTGACTGTCCCAGCATGGTTTCCTTTTACCTTATGTACAGACAAATACTCTCTCGCTTTTTTCCTTTTATTACTCGATCTAGTCATAGAGCAAGAATACTATAGCCAACGATAGAAAGCTGAACCAGAGAGAGACAATTCTGGAGCAACATTAGCAAATGCGTGTTTCAGTTGAAAGAAGTCATTTCTTACGCACAACCCAATGGGCTCTTGCAGATCAATTCACATTTATAAAATTATTAATTAAATTAATAATGCAGAAAGGCTAAAGTGGCAAATATTGAAATTATAAAACCTCAATAAATTAAACGAGACTATAAAATGGAAACTTAACTCTATGTCTCAAACATTTAACAACTAATAAGGATTACAAATTACAAATCTACAACCAGAAAGTCTACATTTTTTTTATTAAAATCAGCAATTTGTCAGTGACTTCTGCCTCATTTTCATAGCAGACTTAATCAATTTTGCTGTTCTAAAAGCAACAGAATCTGAATTATTAATGTATTCACTTTTACTATTAAAAATTAAAATATTTTCTTCATAAGCAGACCAATTCCTGTTGATACATTTTATGCACTAACACATTACTTACTTACTTACTTACTTACTTACTTAGATGATCCCTCATACTCCGAGGATGATGGTCCAAGTGTAGTATCCTTGCGGTGGGTCAGTAGGTGACTGTGGAGCCCTATTCTTGATCTGCATCTTCTCCCACAGTGAGGGCAACGATTTCCAGGTAAAAGGCGGTCCCGGTCGGGGTTGGCTTGATGCGCCTTCCTCTTGGCACGTTTCTCTCTTTCGCCCTCCATTCGTGCCTCTTCAAATTCTGCAGCACTGCTAGACACAGCTGACCTCCAACCGGAGTGCTCAAGGGCCAGGGCTTCCCAGTTCTCAGTGTCTATGCCAGAGTTTTAAGGTTGACTTTGAGCCCATCTTTAAATCTCTTTTCCTGTCCACCAACATTTCATTTTCTGTTCTTGAGTTCGGAGTAGAGCAACTGCTTTGGGAGACGATGGTCGGGCATCCGGACAACGTGGCCGGTCCAGCGGAGTTGATGGCGGAGGACCATTGCTTCGATGCTGGTGGTCTTTGCTTCTTCCAGCACGATGACATTTGTCCGCCTGTCTTCCCAAGAAATTTGTAAGATTTTCCGGAGGCAGAGCTGATGGAATCGTTCCAGGCGGGCCCGTAGCCAGGATTTTGATTCGGGGGGGGGGGGGGGGGCTGAGTCTGAGTGAAAGAGGGTCTACCCTAGCAAACCTTTTGTATTTTTACCCCAATACCCTCATGCATATGAGGTATATTGAGCATGGTGATCAGATCATGATATGAATAAACATAACAGTTTAAATAATGTACCAGTAAGGCCTTTTCGCAGACCACCGTGAGAATTTCAGGGGGGCTGAAGCCCCCAAAGCCCCCCCCCCCCCCCGGCTACATGCCTGGTTCCAGGAGTTGCATGTGATGCCTGTAGACAGTCCACGTTTCACAGGCATATAGCAGGTTTAGGAGTACAACAGCTTTATAGACAAGCACCTTGGTATCCCTACGGATGTCCCGGTCCTCAAACACTCTTTGCTTCATTCGGAGCTCAGGCTGTATTGAATTTTAGTGTCGATGTTGACTTTGGTGGAGAGGTGGCTGCCAAGGTAACAGAAATGATCAACATTTTCTAATGTTACACCATTAAGCTGTATCACTTGCATTTGAGAGGGGTTGGCTGGTGACTGCTGGAACAGCACTTTGGTTTTCTCAATGTTCAATGACAGGCCGAGTTTCTCGTATGCTTCTGCAAAGGTGGTGTCTTCTGAAAGGGATAGAAGGCGATTTCTCCCACAGTGAGGGCAACGATTTCCAGATAGAAGGCGGTCCCGGTCGGGGTTGGCTTGAAGCGCCTTCCTCTTGGCACGTTTCTCTCTTTCGTCCTCCATTCGTGCCTCTTCTAATTCTGCTGGTTACAGCTGACCTCCAACCGGAGTGCTCAAGGGCCAGGGCTTCCCAGTTCTCAGTGTCTATGCCAGTGTTTTTAAGGTTGACTTTAAGCCCATCTTTACATTTATTTTCCTGTCCTCCAACATTCCGTTTTCCATTATTGGAAATAATCTGCTTTGGGAGACGGTGGTCAGGCATCCGGACAACATGGCCAGTCCAGCGGAGTTGATGGCAGAGGACCATCGCTTCAATGCTGCTGGTCTTTGCTTCTTCCAGCATGCTGACATTTGTCCACTGGTCTTCCCAAGAGATTTGATGGAATAATTCCAGGAGTTGCATGTGACGTCTGTAGACTGTCCACTTCTCGCAGGCGTATAGCAGGGTTGGGAGGACAATAGCTTTATAAACAAGCACCTTGGTATCCCTACGGATGTCCCAGTCCTCAAACACTCTCTGTTTCATTCACTCGCAGAGCTCAGGCTGTATTGAATTTTAGTGTCAATGTTGACTTTTGTGGAGAGGTGGCTGCCAAGGTAGCAGAAATGGTCAACATTTTCTAATGTTAAACTATTAAGCTGTATTTCTGGCATTGGAGAGGGATTGGCTGGTGACTGCTGGAAGAGCACTTTGGTTTTCTCGATGTTCAATGACAGGCGAAGTTTCTGTACTAACACCACCATACAGCCAAATAGGCATAGCTGGCATTCTCTTGGAATATTGTGCACTGTGATAGATTAGGAATTCCTAGTAGTTTTACTTTCACCAGACTTTGCAAGTGACTTCTTTCTGTCCTGGATATAAAGAAAAGTATAAATTTTGGTAAATAAATACTTCAAAACTAAAGGGAAATGAAATTCCACTCCACATTTCAAGCAACCAAACACAATAGATGCATCCATTCCCAGATGGTGGCAGCTTTGTTGTGAGCTTCAGCAAGTCACACTTTTCTGAACTTCTTCTGCACAAATGTTGCTGAGAAAACTGTGTGATAGATTAATCTTAGATTCGCAATAGGTCAGAAATAACCTGAAGGCACGCAACAACAGTAAAGCTGCCAGAATCACCTTGAAGTCATACAACAACAAGAAATCTGCCAAATAAGATGCAGTGCCACTTGCCAGGGGAAATGTGGCAATTATAATCACAATCAAAGGTGAATACTCAGAGACCAATATCTTGGGCCTAGTTGCATCAGTTTTGGTTTTCCCAAATCCAATTTATAGAAATCTCAATTGGTTTTGTCCATCTCTAATCTCACACATACCTTACGAACACTGTCACTGCATAACGCCACTACCCTTCACTCTTGCAAAAAAATAATAATTACCTCTGAGCTTTGGAGAGCTACTTCTCTCCAATCCACTTCAAAATGGCTGCAATAGAACAACATTAAGTTGAGCTCAACTCCCTTCTCATTATGGTGATATGAGGAGGAAACAAGGCTGAAAGCGCGCTTACATTATAAAACAGCCCAAAGTATGAAGGCGCTTCCAGACAATGTCAAAATGCAGGACAAATAAGTGGGGCAAAAATTGTGGGAATTGACCGCCATTCCAAGCACAGACCTATTAGTACTGGTAAATGGTCCTTCACAGTCCTAACACCTTCATTTGTAACAGAGTTTAGAAATCCGCAAGATGTACATCTGATGGAAGTTTACTTTAAAAAAATGATACTCCGGGATGCGCTGTGCATCATATATGCTCATGCAAATCTCTAAATGTGCACACAAGCAGATTTGTTATAATCTCACCTCAGCTTACTGCAAATTCAACTCTGTTTAAGTTCATCAGCATCAGAACAAAAAAAATGCAGCAAGATCTCAGTGTAATTGCTTTCCATTTGTGCTTCCATTTAGCCACCTGTATGTCTGTGGCTCCATTTGTTTACTGCCCAAATCAACTGTTTTGGCATTTTAAAATGCGTACTTGCACTGGAACAGTCCACACCAGGGTATAGGAACCAAATCACATGTTTTCCTTGACTGTAGGGAGGTACAGTCATGTGAATATGTGCATTTTTCAGGCAAAATTGGGTTTTAAGTGCATCTTTTTAATCTGTTTTTCAGCTGTTAATCTGAATGAGCACGCATTTTCATGAAACATCATTTAGCTACCTCCCCTTTTATCCCAGTTTCTTCCGCATTTTAGGGCATGTATAGAAGGGCCTCGAGTTGGTTTAATGACAGCTCCAAGCAGAGGTTCTCAGAGAGAGGTTGCTTCATTTAAAGAAGTATACAAACAAATTAGAATGGATTCAGAAAAGGGTAATGTTCATGAGGAAAGGTTGAAGGAGTTTGGTGTATTTAGCCTAATTCAGAAAAGACTGAAGGGAGACACGATTGCCCTCTTTAAATACTTCAAGAGCTATCACAAATGCCTAGTAGCCTAGTAGGGTAGATTTTGATTTAAATTTAGAAAAAAACTTCTTGACAGGCCCAAATGTCTAAGTATGTCTTCAAATAGAGACTGGACAACTACCTGCTGGGGAAGTGCTAATTGAGGTTCCTGTACTCAATGGCCAATGATGGTTCTATGATTATAAAGTGGCATCACCCCCCACTCTCTGTTTCCTTTGATTAAAATGCCCAGCATTTTTTAAAATCAAATTTGGATAATTTTATCCAAATACCTCGTTTGTTCTTCTTTTCTGTACCTGTGATTTCTGAACTGGTTCCATTCATGTCAATTACCAACACAAGGAATAAAATTGTGGAAACGTTTTGTGGAAGTAAGCAATCTCCCATAAATCCATTTTCCAAACAATATTAGAACACCATTTATTGGGTTGTTGTAGGTTTTTTCGGGCTATATGGCCATGTTCTAAAGGCATTTTCTCCTAATGTTTTGCCTGCATCTATGGCAAGCATCCTCTGAGGATGCTTGCCATAGATGCAGGCGAAACGTCAGGAACATGGCCATATAGCCTGAAAAAACCTACAACAACCCAGTGATTCCAGCCATGAAAGCCTTCGACAATACATACACGATTTATTGTCAGCATTTGATAGGTAACATGCAGTAGTGAGTATATCTTATAGGTTCAATAGGCAATGTGTAAAGATAATTACTAGCATTTGATGGATAACATCATATGAGATTATGTATTTGAAGTCTATTAAAATCAAAAGGAATCAAGTAATGCAAAGCATTTTAACCTCCTTATACTGAAAGTGTGTGTGTGTGTGTATGTATAGGGGAAATGTAATGTTGGAAGACAGGAAAAGAGATTTAAAGATGGTCTGAAAGCCAACCTTAAAAACTCTGGCATAGACACTGAGAACTGGGAAGCCCTGGCCCTTGAGTGCTCCAGCTGGAGGTCAGCTGTGACCAGCAGTGCTGCAGAATTTGAAGAGGCACAAATGGAGGGCGAAAGAGAGAAACGTGCCAAGAGGAAGGTACGTCAAACCAATCCCGACAGAGACCGCCTTCCACCTGGAAACCAATGCCCTCACTGTGGGAGAAGATGCAGATCAAGAATAGGGCTCCACAGTCACCTATGGATCCACCAGAACACTCATCCTGGAAGACTATCCTGCTCGGCCAACGAGGGATCGCCTAACAGGTAAAGGGGATGTGGCACATGTAAAGCGAATTCATATATTAAAATGTGTTGTTCAGGCTCTTGTTGCCAAGCACCTGATTTTCAAATATCCTTTTCAGTTCTATGTATTGTCGAAGGATTTCATGGCTGGAATCACTAAGTTTTTGTGGGTTTTTTCGGGCTATATGGCCATGTTCTAGAGGCATTTCTCCTGATGTTTCGCCTGCATCTATGGCAAGCATCCTCAGAGGTGAGGTGAGGTGAGGTCACCTTTGAGGATGCTTGCCATAGATGCAGGCGAAACGTCAGGAGAAATGCCTCTAGAACATGGCCATATAGCCCGAAAAAACCCACAAGAACTTACTTTTCAGTTCTCTTTGTCAGTTCTAGCATACATTCAAGGGTATACATTGTACATTCCTTTGTGTAATAAAGAGATCAGCAGTACAAAGCTATACCTAGAATGATTTATTTGATAAACTCTGGTGTCAATATCAGCTGTCGTTAAAACAGATTATGTTGATAATTAATTAGAAGGAAGGAGTAATCACTCAAAAGAATTACCGGTTTTACGGTCATGACATTTTCAGTGAAAGACAACTTAAGTGAAAGGTGTATGTCAACAATTTACAGTTCATAGACAGTTATATAGTCCAAGGCATAATTAGGAGGCAAACGTGCCCTGGTTTTTTATAGCTAAAGAGATGAAACATTGAGAGAAAACAATGTTGTTTACCTAATTAATAGAGCCAAATAAAGCTTCTGTTTACTGCAGGTTAATAGCGATCATTAAATATATTGGATTCATGTTATGGTGAGGAATATAATAAAAGACATCTTCTCTTCATACAGTTGATTATAACCTACAAGGAAAGAATGCATCAAAAAAGTGTCTAGTTTCTATTTCCTTTTTATGCTGGCTCAGACTATTGGTCTATCTCAGTGGTTCTCAAAGTGGGGGTCGGGACCCCTAAAGGGGTCGCAAGGGGGGTGTCAGAGGGGTCGCCAAAGACCCTCACAGACAGTATTTTCTGTTGGTCATGGGAGTTATGTGTGGGAAATTTGACCTAATTCTATCGTTGGTGGGTTTCAGAATGCTCTTTGGTTGTAGGTGAACTATAAATCCCAGCAACTACAACTCCCAAATGTCAAGGTCTCTTTCCCCCGAACTTCACCAGTGTTCACATATTGAATACTCGTGCCAAGTTTGATCCAGATCCATCATTGGGTTGTTGTACGTTTTTTCGGGCTATATGGCCATGGTCAAGATGAACTGAACCACCTCAACTGTGCTCTACAGGACAATGGAGACTCCACCTCAGACATCAGAAGAGCTGCAAGACCAAGAACAAGCCACGAAAATAAAGATGAAGATCCACCGGGAGGAAAAGTGTTCTTGCCATACATCAAGGGAACCACTGACCGCATAGGGAAGCTGATGAGGAAACACAACATACAAACTATCTACAGACCCACCAAGAAAATCCAACAAATGCTACGTTCAGCAAAGGACAAGAGGGATCCTCTCGCTTCTGCAGGAGTCTACTGTGTACCATGCAGATGTGGGCAAGTCTACATAGGGACCACCAAACGCAGCATTGCCCAAACACGAATCAAGAAACATGAAAGTCACTGCAGACTACTTCAACCAGAGAAGTCAGCCATAGCAGAGCACCTGATGAACCAACCTGGACACAGCATAACTTCCACTTGGCAGGGCAGCCATTTTAAAACGGTTAGTCTGTAGTCAGTGAACTACAGGGAAGGCTGGTTCTGTTGTGTGTTGAGAACCAGTAAGGTAGTCTGTAGTCAACACATTTTGAAGGAGAATAAGTTTAAAACTTGTTTAGTGAAAGGTATAGTTTTGTTAAGAGTTGTTTTATGAAATGTATTAAATGTAACCTCTGAAGATATGTGCCTCTAAGAGTTAAGAAACATTGAAACCACCAAGCTTCTTCCATACTTCAATAAACTTGTTATAGTTTTTTCTAAAGCCAAGTCTCTGTTACAAATACTTCCAAGTTAAGCCACGCTACACATTGAAGAAAGACCAATTCAATATTACAAGCTATTAGCTGTGCTATCAATTTAGTAAGTTCCTTACAAAGTGGTGGCTCCTTTACAAACCGTTACAAACTGGTGGCCTCTTTACAAATTGGTGGCACTGTTGATTAGCTGATTGCTTCTTGTATGGAATTCCCATGTTTTGGAATATTGTTCTTTATTTATTGTTATAATTTTACATTTTTTTAATACTGGTAGCCAGATTTTGTTCATTTTCATGAGTTTTTCCCTTTCTGTTGAAAGTGTCCACATGCTTGTGGATTTCAATTGCTTCTCTGTGTAGTTTGACATGGTAGTTGTTAGAGTGGTCCAGCATTTCTCTGTTCTTTAATAATATACTTTTTGTTTTTTGGGGTTTTTGTTGTTGTTTTTTGTCTTTTTTGTTTTTGTTTTCATGACAGGAGCGACTTGAGAAACTGCAAGTCACTTCTGGTGTGAAATAATTGGCCATCTGCAAGGACGTTGCCCTGGGGATGCCCAGATGTTTTGATGTTTTACCATCCTTATGTGAGGCTTCTCTCATGTCCCTGCATGGGGAGCTGGAGCTGAAAGAGGGAGCTCATCCGCGCTTTCCCCAGATTTGAACCTGTGACCTGTCAGTCTTCAGTCCTCCCTGCACACGGGTTTAACCCATTGCACCAGGTGTCCAGGTTGGTTCATCAAGTGTTCTGCTATGGCTGACTTCTCTGGTTGAAGCAGTTTGCAGTGCCTTTCATATTCCTTGATTTGTGTTTGGGAAATGCTGCATTTGGGGATCCCTATGTAGACTTGTCCACTAGGCTTGGGTAACTACGGAAAAATTTGGTTCTAAACTCGTTTCGTTTTTAGGGGGGCCCTTGCGTTTCGTTTTTTTAAAGAATTCCAAAATTTCCCTTTAAAAAATTTCAAAATATACGAAATTTCGTAAAATTACGAATCGATTCGTTAATGGCGGACGCAATTGCGCAATATGCTAAAAAAAACCCTCCAAATGGGACAGGGGGAACTTCTGAAGCTTCCCTCTCCCTCTGTTGTTGACTGTTGGTGTGATAATTTATTTTTTATCACTGATAAAACAAACAACAACCCTAAAACTTGCACCAGACATACGGAAATAATAACGAAACAATTTCGAAACGATTTTGAAATGATTTCGAACCAATTTCGAACCAATTATGAAACAATTACGAAACAATTACGAAATAAATTGAAAAATTCATTTCGATTTTTAGTTGCTCCTGCATGGCTCAATATCGGATCGTAAGCTAATTTAAATACGAATCAATAACGAATTACGAAATTAAGGAACGAAACCGCCCAGCCCTAATATCTATCTATCATCTATCTATCTATCTATCTATCTATCTATCTATCTATCTATCTAATCTATACAGAATTTTGTAAAATTACGAATCGATTCGTTAATGGCGGACGCGATTGCGCAATATGCTAAAAAACAGACATACAGAAATAATTACGAAACAATTACGAAACAATTTTGAAACAATTTTGAACCAATTATGAAACAATTACGAAACAATACGAAATAAATTGGAAAAATTGTTTCGATTTTTAATTACTCCTCACAGTAGTCCTGCATGGCTCAATATTGGATCGTAAGCTAATTTAAATACGAATTAATAACGAATTACGAAATTTACGAACGAAACCGCCCAAGCCTATTGTCCACAGCTGCATGATATATGGTAGACTCCTCCACAAAGCTCAAAAACAAGGTGGATCTCCTTTGTATACACATTTTATATAAACTATGTCAATTTTTTTCACTGTCCAAGGTTGTTCCACTTTTTCATTTGTTTGGTGTTTTACTGCATTTGAATGCTAATTCTTCAGAATGATGTTTTGTAGCAAGGTTGTGGAAAGTGGCCTCCTTATTCCCTGATGAGGGAATATCCAACCTATAATCTACCTCAATAGGACATTTTTTTTTTTGTGGGGGGAGGGAGGAAATAATTGCTCACAGGCTGAGTTAAAATTACAGGGCTATATTCAGTTTGTGACTGAACAAGTATGTGTGTGTGAAAAGATCTCCAACAGAATTCTTTTTTTCTCATTGCTCATTTCATGAACTGTTGCAAACATTTTAAAAACACATTTCCTTTTGAGACTCAGTTGAGATGTTTTTCTTCTGGAGAGGAAGAAGATTGAGTAATTCCTAGCATATGGCTTTATTCATACTTCCAGTCCCCCTTCAACACCTTTCTGAGCTACACATGCAGCTATCTTATTGTGTAAGATGAAGCTGAAGGAAAATTGGCAAGATGATGGCATTAAACCAGAGGTGCTTTTAATTTAAAATCCATTAGCATAACACATAATTAATTAGAGTTTTACACTTCACCAATCCCCAATTCCCAGAAGGAAATGGAGAATACATATTATAACTTGATTTAATTTTGGGTCTATGTTTAATCTAACCAGAAATGTTGTATAATACCTTGGAGGGAATTTGAACCACTTACATGTAGTCAGTATTTTTGTGGTTTCATTTTTTTTAAATAATGAAGGACCCAGCAGTGAGGCATGGCAATGAAGCCGAGCATGACCCCCCCCCCACAAACAAGGGATGGTGACTTATAGTTTTGCAAAGGACAAAGGTACCAGACTGCACAATATGGGTCAAGTCTTGGTCAATTTGTCAAGGCCTTAACAACAATGAGGACCCCATGAAACTTTGGGAATGGCTAGACCTTGGGGTCTCTGCCTCTCTCTCTCTCGAGAGAGAGAGCTGTAGTTTTCCAAGGACCATGGGACCAGCTTCCATCCCAGCACTGCAGGGCTTTGCGTCTTGGCCCAGTGGAACTCCATAGACTCCCTTTGGTGGCTTTTTGAATTCTGCTACATTCCTGGACTTCACTCTCTTCAAGGACTCGCTCTCTACCCATGAACTTTCTTCAAGACAACTTATGAATTCATGCTGTGTCCTGATATCGTCTGCTTTTTATAATTGGTATTATTAATCTCCCTCTGGGGTCCTGGATGGGAAGATAGCATTAACCCCAGGCAATGTTCCCCTGTCTCACAGCCAGGAAGGACACATGTTGATTCACAACACTCAAAGCAGCCCTGTATGGGCTCTTTGTCTCACAGAGCACATGGCATTCCTTTGTCTAAAGATTCCTTCCCAGATTCATTTGTGTTCCATCATCCCGCCCCCATCCCGCCCCAGGCTGTTCAGTTTCACTTTCCCCACCACTGATCTCATCATCAACAGTTTCAACACTATCAGGGAAAGATACATGTTCAGTGGCTTGCACAGTTGCATCAGGAAATACACTCAGAGAATCAGGTTCACACAGAGATTGAGGCTCAGGATCACACGGAGGAAGCTGAACCCCAACACTGACTTCCCAAGGTACGGGTGCAGCTGGTGCACAAGTTTTAATTCTGCAAAAGCCACCCTGGCCATTGCTGCAACCTGAAGATCCAGGCTCAGCGATGAGTCCAAATGGACTCCCAAGCTGTGAACCTGTGCCTTCAAGGGGAGTGTAACCCCATCCAGCACAGGCTGTAACCCTATACCCAGATAATATATATCAGATAAGGAGATCTTTGCCTGCCATGGAAAAAGAATTCCATAACTAGGAGGTTTTTTCACAGATTAGCAAATCACAGTGTCCTATGCATGCATTCCCTTCGTAAAGGGAGATTTCAATTTTATAAGCAGGCTGAGCTTCCAAATTTGCTAGAGATTTTTGCAGGATAAATGACAATTTTCTTATAGTTGTATTTCAGCTCCTAACATCTTGGGTAAAACACTCCGCTGAATTAAGGACCAATTCCTTAACAAAAGCAAAAGCAGCTTAAGCCCTTCATTAAAGTAATTATAGCAGATGAAAATGCAGTTAATTCATCATATTTTTGAGAATATAGTATTTTGGAACATAGCTGACAGGTATATTTTATATTTTTGCCACAAGCTCAGCATAGAGAGTCAAACGTTCCCCTGTTATCACCTCATTTATAACAATTAGAGACCCAGAAGACCTCTCTTTCCAAATGATAGACTCCCTGTCAATTCTCAATGTCATGAAGAGCAAAAGAGAAATGCATGACTAACAGTATCGTCCTGCCTTTATGAAAATCTCTTGAAAAGAACGTGGCCTGTGCAAGATGCTGTGAGGCTGCTGAGTCTTTGGCCCAGCAAATGTCAGGCGATGGCCCAGTTGGAATGTAATTACAGAGCTAAGCTAAATGAGATGACATTCAAATGATTAACAATTGGGTAAATGTTATCCCTTCTTTCTTTCATGTAGTAAATAGCAGATTCTAGAATTTCAATTGCATTGAAACCCAGTCCCTTTCTTTATACTGCAGCATTGACCCTTTCTCCTGAGCCTCCCCCCTACCCACTTGCAAGGAGGGGACATTCTTATTGACATCAATGGAGCTTTTCCTCTACATCAGTGGATTTCAATCTGTGGGTCCCCAGATATTTTGGCCTTCAAATCCCAGAAATTTGGTAAACTGGCTCGGATTTCTGGGGGTTGTAGTCCACAACACTTGGGGACTCACAGGTTGAGAACCCCCACTGCTCTACATGTAAATAGTAGGCTTGGTTGATCAAAAAAAGCTGGTTCAGAACTCATTTCACTTCTAAAGTCAATTCCGATTTTCACAGAAAATCTTTTTTCAAAACTTTTCAAAACTTCCGAGACTTCCGAATCCTTTCAGTAATGCTTTGAGAGTGTTATTTCCTGTTTCATTGGGTGGTCTTTACTTTAAAAGTAGTTGTTTTACTCCAGAAGCGGGGAAAAACAAGTGAAGGAAATTCCTACCTTCTCTGGTTTAAAACTGGCTTCTCTGGCTTGAGCCGAGGCCAGGAATTTCCTTCCTTTTCTGGTTTAAAATTGGACTCTCTGGCTTTAAAACTGGCTTCTCTGGCTTGAGCCGAGACCAGAAAATTCCTTCCATTTCTGGTTGAAAACTGGCCTCTCTGGCTTTAAAACTGGCTTCTCTGGCTTGAGCAGAGGCCAGGAAATTCCTTCCTTTTCTGGTTTAAAACTGGCCTCTCTGGCTTTAAAACTGGCCTCTCTGGCTTGAGCAGAGGCCAAGAAATTCCTTCCTTTTATGGTTTAAAACTGGCCTCTCTGGCTTTAAAACTGGCTTCTCTGGCTTGAGCAGAGGCCAGGAAATTCCTTCCTTTTCTGGTTTAAAACTGGCCTCTCTGGCTTTAAAACTGGCTTCTCTGGCTTGAGCCGAGGCCAGGAATTTCCTTCCTTTTCTGGTTTAAAATTGGACTCTCTGGCTTTAAAACTGGCTTCTCTGGCTTTAAAACTGGCTTCTCTGGCTTGAGCCGAGACCAGGAAATTCCTTCCTTTTCTGGTTTAAAACTGGACTCTCTGGCTTGAGCCGAGACCAGGGACCAGAAGCAGGGAAAAGCAAGTGGATGAAATTCCTTCCTTCTCTGATTTAAAACTGGCTTCTCTGGTGTAAAACTGGCTTCTCTGGCTTTAAAATTGGTTTCTCTGGCTTGAGCTGAGGTCAGGGACCAGAATCAGGGAAAAGCTGAATCATTTCCAACTTACTTCATAAGTCATAACAAAAATGGTGGAAAAAGGTTCGGAAGGACAAAGGGACTTCCGGTTTTCTTAAAAACTTCAAAATTGACTCGAAAAGGTAATTTTTCCCGACTTTATTCTGAATTACAAAGATTCCAACGGAACCTAACAATGCGTAGTAAATATCATGGGACTGGACTAGTTCAGAGCAGGGAAATGGGCAATAAGTTAATCCACTGAGGAGTCAATCCAGATCTTATTTTCTCTCACATACAAAACATCTTCCAACTATCCAAGGGCACATCTAAAATCAGGTTCAATGCAATTTCAATGTGAGGGTTGTACATAGTGGGGGCGTCTCAAGTCATGCACTGTTTTGGCCCTTCCACACAGCCATATAATGCAGAATATTAAGGCAGATAATCCACAATATCTATCTATCTATTAGGGCTGGTCAATTCGTTTCGTTAATTCGTAATTCGTTAAAAAATTCGTTAATTTTTGAATTACGAAACGATTACAAAACTTTTTTTTAACCTGGAAGTGTTTTTAAATATCGAAACGGCAGGCGCCAAAAATTTTTGTATTTCCGTCCATTTCGGAAATACGTAAGATGGCCGCCTGCCGATGCTTGCTGGGAGCTCTCCTCTCTCGGCGCCGGCTGAGCAAGCGAGCGAGAGGGGCGAGCGAGCGGCGAGCGAGCGGCGAGCGAGAGGGCCCGCCAGAGTGAGTGCCTGCCTTCCCTCCTTAATAATAATTTTAATTTCTCCTCCCTATTCTAATAAATTAATAATTAAATTTAAAAAATATTTTAAAAATATTGAAAAAAAAAGGGCGCCATCTTTACAAAATGTTTTGTAAATATTTACGAAATTTCGTAAATTCCGAACTTTTTTTTGGAAAATTTTGTAATTATTTTAAATATCGAAACAAAAAAAAACCCCAATTACAAATCGATTTTAGAAACAAATTTTTGCGTTGTTACCCAGGCCTACTATCTATCTATCTATCTATCTATCTATCTATCTATCTATGACTGGATGGCTCTTTGTCAGGAGGAATTTGATTACGTTTTCTTGCCCTGATGAAGTGAAATGGAATGGATGGCCTTGAGTATTTTCTGTTGGTCATGGGGGTTCTGTGTGGGAAGTTTGCCCCAATTCTGTCATTTGTGGGGTTCAGAATGCTCTTTGATTGTAGGTGAACTGTGCATCCCAGTGACTACAACTCCCAAATGTCAAGGTCTATTTCCCCCAAACTCCACCTGTGTTCCTATTTGGGCATATTGAGTACTTGTGCCAAATTTGGTCCAGATCCATCATTGTTTGAATCCACAGTGTTCTCTGGATGGAGGTGAACTACAATTCCAAACTCAAGGTCAATGCCCACCAAATCCTTTCAGTATTTTCTTTTAGTCATGGGAGTTCTGTGTACCAAGTTTGATTCAATTCCATCGTTGATGGAGTTCAGAATGCTCTTTGATTGTAGGTGAACTATAAATCCCAACAACTACAACTTCCAAATGAAAAAAATCATAATTTTTTGAGTGATGGTCACTCCTTGTGTTGTGAGACGTTTTGTTGCCAAATTTGGTGTGATTTCGTTCATTGGTTCTTTTGTTTTTAAGGTACTCTTTATGCACAGAGCATTTATAGATATATATATAGATTATTCTAGGGAGATTGTTTCTTTGAACCAACACAAGGATTCTGATGGTAGCTCTATGGACTACTGAATTCAAATGTGGCCATTGAATCATCCCACATATTTAATCACTAAGAAAAACCATTTTCTCTTCCCGGTTCAGTTATGAACAATATTTAAGTAATTAAATACTTGCTCCAAAAGCTTTGTAAAAATTCCATGACCTGGTTTCTCAACTGCATTGGTTGGATTATGTTCCTGATGATGAAAAGCATCTCCCTGGAGGGCTTTGCATTTAGTATTCTTCATAAAGGAAAGTAACCTACTCAAAGTTTCTGTGAGAAAAAAATTAAAAAGAAACATTTGAGAGTGTATTGTTTCCATTTCTTAGATACGCATTTTTGAACTTGATTGAAAAACCTCGAATAAAAGATAATTTAATCACTCTGATGAAGCAATTTCATGTTATTCCTTTGCCATAGATCAGTAGTCCTATGAGATGAACAGCAAGAAATGGGTGGAGAGAGAGGAAATAAAAGAATATATTCAAAACTGTTATCTTCTTCTCATTGTGCTTATATGTTTTTGCTAGATTTTTTTGGGGAGAAGGGGGCACTGATTTATTTGACGTTGCAAGGATGAACTAGTAACTCAACTTCTGTCCATTCTTTCATAAATGACAGTTATTGTTTCAGGACCTTCTTCAGTCTGTTAAACATGCTTGGATTTATGTATTTTCGACATCAGAAGAGCTGCAAGACCAAGAACAACTTCAAACTACAAGAGAGGAGATTCCATCTGAACATGAGGAAGAACTTCCTGACTGTGAGAGCCGTTCAGCAGTGGAACTCTCTGCCCCGGAGTGTGGTGGAGGCTCCTTCTTTGGAAGCTTTTAAACAGAGGCTGGATGGCCATCTGTCAGGGGTGATTTGAATGCAATATTCCTGCTTCTTGGCAGGGGGTTGGACTGGATGGCCCATGAGGTCTCTTCCAACTCTTTGATTCTATGATTCTATGATTGTATGATTCTATGATTCTATGATTCTATGATTCTATGATTCTATGATTCTATGATTCTATGATTCTATGATTCTATGATTCTATGATTCTATGATTCTATGATTCTATGATTCTATGATTCTATGATTCTATGATTCTATGATTCTATGAACAAGCCACGAGAGTCAAGATGAAGATCCACCCAGAGGAAAAGTGTTCCTGCCATACATCAAGGGAACCACTGACCGCATAGGGAAGCTGATGAGGAAACACAACATACAAACAATCTACAAACGCACCAAGAAAATCCAACAAATGCTACGTTCAGCAAAGGACAAGAGGGATCCTCTCACCTCTGCAGGAGTCTACCGCATACCATGCAGCTGTGGACAAGTCTACATAGGGACCACCAAACGCAGCATTGCCCAAACACGAATCAAGGAACATGAAAGGCACTGCAGACTACTTCAACCAGAGAAGTCAGCCATAGCAGAGCACCTGATGAACCAGCCTGGACACAGCGTATTATTTGAGAACACAGAAATGCTGGACCACACCAACAACCACCATGTCAGACTACACAGAGAAGCCATTGAAATCCACAAGCATGTAGACAATTTCAACAGAAAGGAAGAGACCATTAAAATGAACAAAATCTGGCTACCAGTATTAAAAAAACTCTAAAATTACAACAGCAAAACAGCAGAGAGGAAACAACCAGGCACATCTTAACACCTCTCAACAGGGGATTTTCCCAGGCTCAGCCAGGCCTTCAAATGCTAATGAAGGTGATCAGTTGAAACATTCACACCTAGCTCCAGCAGAGAAGAGCTCTTTGCCCCACCCCAGCCATTCCACAGATATATAAACTAGGCCTGGGTAACAACGCAAAAATTTGTTTCTAAAATCGATTTGTATTTGGGGGTTTTTTTTGTTTCGATATTTAAAATAATTACAAAATTTTCCCTTAAAAAAGTTCGGTATTTACGAAATTTCGTTAATATTTACAAAACATTTTGTAAAGATGGCGCCCTTTTTTTTCAATATTTTTTCAATATTTTTTCAATATTTTTTCAATATTTTTTCAATATTTTTTCAATATTTTTTCAATATTTTTTCAATATTTTTTCAATATTTTTTCAATATTTTTTCAATATTTTTTAATTTAATTATTAATTTAGTAGAATAGGGAGGAGAAATTATTATTAAGGAGGGAAGGCAGGCACTCACTCTGGCGGGCCCTCAAGCGCTGCCGCCAGCTCCTCCGAAGCAATGCGAAATTGGGAGAAGGGCTCCCCAAAGGCCATCTAGCCCAGCCCTCCACTAAGGAATTGGGAGAACGAAGCACAGCCCTCTGCTAAGGAATTGGGAGAACGAAGCACACCCACCGCAAAGGTGAGGAAGGAGGGACGGGCCGCCTTCCTGCTGAGGGTCGCTCGCCCTCTCGCTCACTTGCTCAGCCGGCGCCTTCCCCGCCCTCTCCTCCTCCTCCTCCTCTTTCAGGCTCTGACTGGCTAAGGAGAGGAGAGAGAGGAGAGCTCCCAGCAAGCATCTAGCCAAGCCATCTTACGTATTTCCGAAATGGACGGAAATACAAAATTTTTTGGCGCATGCCGTTTCGATATTTAAAAACACTTCCGGGTTTAAAAATAAGTTTTGTAATCGTTTTGTAATTGCTAAAATTAACGAATATTTAACGAATTACAAAATTAACGAACGAAACCGCCCAGGCCTAATATAAACCCATTGTCCTAATTCCAACAGACCTCACTACCTCTGAGGATGCTTGCCATAGATGCAGGTGAAACGTCAGGAGAAATGCCTCTAGAACATGGCCCTATAGCCCGAAAAAACCCACAAGAACCTTATGCTTGGTTTTGCACAGATTTATTTCCAGTATATTGACAATGGAAACAAACATGTTCACTAATTTATTCAGATTGCAAGGGAGAGGGAGAGAGAAGCAAAATATATGAATGGATTCTACATGTGTACTGATGCTTACTTTCATGTAAATTAAAGTAGAAAACACATATGGATCAATAATGAAATCGAATAGAAATGTCTGCTGTCAAGCAAAATTGATCTTTCAAAGTTTGTATCATATTTTTGTGTACTAGCAAACAAGCCCGTAGCCAAGAGGGCTGTTTAGGGAGATCAAACCACCCTCGAAAATATTCAGGTAAAAAGAAATGGTTTGCTCATGAATTTTTATTGGTTAACCAAATCCTCATGCGAAGTCAGTTAGAAGCAAAAATAAGAGTCCCTCCAGAACTCTAAGCACCATCTCAACCAAATTCTGAGTATTCACTAAGCATGGTTGATAAAAAAAAAAAAGGTTCAAAACTCATTTCAGATGTAGGGTTCAATGCTGGTTCAATTCTAAAGTCACCCCCCCCCCCAAAAAAAATCAATGTATTTATTTTATTTATTTAAAAGTTTTGTATACTGACCTTCTCACCTCTCTTGAGGGACTCAGACCGGATTCCAACCATAATATCACATACAGTCAATAAAACATCATAATTCATATTACAGTAAAACAATTAAAACAGCAAATTACATTCAATAACTACAATGGTCAGTCATCACACTAAAATCGTTGTTCATCATCCTCCATCCATATCTCAGGGTGTTGGCTCACTTGTTGAATGCCTGTCTCCATAACCACATCTTCACCTGTTTCCTAATTGTCAGGAAAGAAGGGGCGGTTCTGATCTCCAGTGGGAGATCCAGAATCGAGGGGCCACCACCGAGAAGGCCCTGTCTCTCATCCCCACCAGACGCGCTTGCGAGGCCGGTGGGACCGAGAGCAGGGCCCCTCCAGATGATCTTAATAATCTTGATGGTTCGTAGGGGAGAATACGTTCGGAGAGGTAAACAGGGCCGGAGTCGTTTAGGGCTTTTTAGGTTAACACCAGCACTTTGAATTGTGCTCGGAAGCTAATTGGCAGCCAGTGGAGCTGGCGTAACAGCGGAGTGGTGTGCTCTCTGTACCCAGCACCCGTTAGTAGTCTGGCTGCCGAGCGTTGGACTAGCTGCAGCTTCTGGGCAGTCTTCAGAGGCAACCCCACGTAGAGAGCATTGCAGTAGTCTAAACGGGATGTAACCAAAGCGTGGACCACCGTGGCCAAGTCAAACTTCCGAAGGTACGGGCGCAGCTGGCACACAAGTTTTAATTGTGCAAAAGCTCCACTGACCACCACCAAAACCTGGGGTTTCAGGCTCAGCGATGAATCTAGGAAAACTCCCAAACTGCGAAACTGCGCCTTCAGGGGGAGTGTGACCCCGTCCAGCACAGTCTGTAACCCTATGCCCTGTTCGGCCTTTCGACTGACCAGGAGTACCTCTGTCTTGTCTGGATTTAGTTTCAATCTGTAAGCCACTCCGAGTCCCCAGCAATAATTTTTGGGGAAGAATCAACGTTTTATCAACAAGTATGATTGACAACTGGAAAATAGAGGGAGAAAATGTGGAGGCCGTGACAGACTTTCTAGGTGCAAAGATGACTGCAGATGCAGACTGTGGCCAGGAAATCAGAAGACGCTTACTTCTTGGGAGGAGAGCAATGTCCAATCTCGATAAAATAGTAAAGAGTAGAGACATCAGACTGGCAACAAAAAGCCGCCTAGTCAAAGCCATGATATTCCCTGTAGTAACCTACGGATGTGAGAGCTGGACCTTAGGGAAGGCTGAGCGAAGGAAGAGAGATGCTTTTGAACTGTGGTGTTGAAGGAAAGTTCTGAGAGTGCCGTGGACTGCGAGAAGATCCAACCAGTCCATCCTCCAAGAAATAAAGCCCGACTGCTCACTGGAGGGAAGGATACTAGAGACAAAGTTGAAGTACTTTGGCCACATCATGAGGAGACAGCAAAGCCTAGAGAAGACAATGATACTGGGGAAAGTGGAAGGCAAAAGGAAGAGGGGCCGACCAAGGGCAAGATGGATGGGTGGCATCCTTGAAGTGACTGGCTTGACCTTGAAGGAGCTGGAGGTGGTGATGGCCGACAGGGAGCTCTGACGTGGGCTGGTCCATGAGGTCACGAAGAGTCGGAGACGACTGAACGAATGAACAAAAACACAAAGTTTTATCCCCTTAGGAATCTCGGGGGATTTGATGCCCGGCTGCAATACTTGTGTTTGAGAGAAGGAGGGAAAGTGAGACATAAAGTCAATATTCTCATAACCTCAAATAAAAACAGGATATAAATATTTCAATATTCCAATAAATAAACAAACATTTGCCCAAAATATGTTTGTGTTTACTCCATAGTTTAATCTACAAAATGAAATCACTATCTTTTTTTTTCAAACACAGAAAATTATTATAATTGGCAAGACAATAACAATTTGCATTCGGAATGTGCTTAAATGAGTGTTTAATTTAAGCCTGTATTCCCTCTTAGAATGCACAAAAACAAAGTGCTTGACTGGACAACTATAACTGTAAAAGATAGATCCAACCCCAATGAGATAGTTGCAGTATTATGTCTACAGTTCAGTTCATGATACATAAACTGATAGGAATCCCATCGAGGGATGTTGGCAAAGAGGCTTTGTACTAAGCCGGCTAATATGCTAAAGCTAGCGAGAAAGGCATCATTCACTTTCGCCTTTGATGCATGGCTGGGAAAAAAGTCAATAAGAAGAGTTGTCTAATAAACTACAGAGTCTTGCTTAGGAACACAGTAAGAGAAAGAGAGAGATGGAGGAGGTCTGATTTAAAATGTGGGATAAAATTGAATGTTTCCATTTTTAATTCAGAGAATCACTTAAAAAGAAAAAAACAATAAAAAGTCAATCAGTTACTCCTTACTGCTCTTCATGGCAGTAAGGTTATTATTAATGAGTTACCCTTTCCAGTGTGTGGTTTAATTTGCATCATATACTGAACAAGGAAAGATAAGCTGTCCAAATGCTACTGAATGAAAATAAACTCCTATTTATGATTTTTGGGAAACTTTATTAAGATCACAGATTCTTGAAATCTAGGAATACCCTAAAATAATTGCTGACCAACAGGTGGAATAAAAAGACATGGGTTGAAATAAGGAGAACTTTATGAATGTTACCTATTTAAAATGAAGGTGGAGGAGCAAACTGATGCTGGAGCAGCAGGGTTAGTGATCTCAGATCTCTTCCCCAACTTTCTTGGGTGGGATCACTGTAATCCCCGAAAGGAATCCAATTTAAACATTGGGTTGCTCTCAGATGCACCAACAAAATGAAAAGCTGATCGGAGGGTGTTATCCCTTAACTTCTATGCTGATGACAGTGCCATTACTGCTCAAACAGGGAGCCTTTCATCTCAAGAACAGAGAAGCATCCCGAGCTCTGAAGATCACCTGGGAAGGAATCCCACTGGAGCATTGCAGCGCACCCAAATACCTGGGAGTCACTCTGGACCATGCTCTTACCTAGAAGAAGCACTGCCTGGACATCAAGCAAAAAGTGGGTGCTAGAAATAATATCATACGAAAGCTGACTGGCACAACCTGGGGATCACAACCAGACACAGTGAAGACATCTGCCCTTGCGCTGTGCTACTCTGCTGCTGAATATGCAAGCCCAGTAGGGCTGGGCGGTTTCGTTTCGTAATTTCGTAATTCGTTAAAAATTTGTTATGTTTTTTGATAACGAAGCGATATTGAACCATTCAGGAGCAACTAAAAAAAACGAATTTTTCCAATTCGTTTCGTAATTCTTTCGTTATTGATTCGTTATTGATTTATTATTGATTCGTAAATGTTTCGTTATTATTTCCGCATGTCTGGTGCAAGTTTTAGGGTTGCTGTTTGTTTTCTCAGTGAAAAAAAATATAATTATCACACCAACAGTCAACAACAGAGGGAGAGGGAAGCTTCAGAAGTTTTTTTTAGTGTATTGCGTGATCGCGGCACCCATTAATGAATCGATTCGTAATCAATTCGTAATTGTTTCGTAATTGTTTTATGATTTCCGAAATTTTGTAAATATCGAACTTTTTTTAAGGAAAATTTTGGAATTCTTTTAA
Source organism: Anolis sagrei (assembly GCF_037176765.1). Lineage (NCBI taxonomy): Eukaryota > Metazoa > Chordata > Lepidosauria > Squamata > Anolidae > Anolis > Anolis sagrei. The sequence goes on along the minus strand of NC_090028.1, from coordinate 15,323,174 downwards.
ATAACGAAACGCAAAAAACTCCCTAAAAACGAATCGAGTTTAGAAACAAATTTTTCCGTGTTTGGACAGCCCTAATGCCCAGTGTGGAACATATCTCACCACACTAAAACAGTAGATGTGGCTCTTAATGAGACATGCCGCATTATCACGGGGTGTCTGCGCCCTACACCACTGGAGAAATTACACTGCTTAGCCCAGTGGTTCTCAACCTGGGGTCCCCAGATGTTTTTGGCCTACAACTCCCAGAAATCCCAGCCAGTTTACCAGCTGTTAGGATTTCTGGGAGTTAAAGGCCAAAAACATCTGGGGACCCCAGGTTGAGAACCACTGGCTTAGCTGGTATTGCACCACCTGACATCCGCCACCAATAGTGAAAGGACCAAGGCAGAGACATCTCCAGCTCACCCCCTGTTTGGGTATCAACCAGCACGTCAATGACTTAAATCTAGAAATAGTTTTCTAAGATCTACAGAGACACTCGCTGGAACACCTCAGCAAGTGAGAGTCCAAAAGTGGCAGGCTCAAACCCAGAACCTCAACCAATGGCTGATACCAAATGAGAGACTCCCCCCTGGGCACACAGAGGACTGGGAAACTTGGAAGACACTGAACAGACTGCGCTCTGGCACCACGAGATGCAGAGCCAACCTTCAGAAATGGGGCTACAAAGTGGAATCCTCGACATGCGAGTGTGGAGAGGAGCAAACCACTGACCACCTGCTGCAATGCAACCTGAGCCCTGCCACATGCACAATGGAGGACCTTCTTGCAGCAACACCAGAAGCACTCCAAGTGGCCAGATACTGGTCAAAGGACATTTAATCAACTACCAAACTCACAAATTTTGTATTCTGTATTTTGTATTTTTGATTTTGTCTGTTTGTTTGCTTTGATCTGTTAGAAATGTAATATAATTGACCGGTTGCTGATGATAAATAAATAAATCCCTTAACTCACATGGCCCCTTGGAAAGAGTGAAAACTCAGAGATGAGCCCCAAGAATAGCAATTTTTTTTCATTCCCTGATCATTTGATATTCAGAGATAATTCCAGATTACTATCTTTCACCAAATGTTGGTTGTCAATAAACATCCATCCTTTATCTGTGGCAGAGGACATATGATGTCTACATAGGTTCTCATCACTTTGAAGCCCTTGATGTTGGGGACAGCTTTGGAGCCCACAGGGCAGTGAGGCAAATCGTGGGGCAATGGAGTGAATCTGTCAGCCAGCACCCCACATTGCCTGCATCACCTACTTTACCATTCCGTGTTGTCCCCATGATTTCTGATCTTAGCATCGGTAGTCTGCCGTGTTCAGGTTTTCCCTTCCTATCATGCTTCCTTGACACAGTTGGCACAGAGCAACATCAGAAGTAGATGTACATGGTGGGATGAGATTTGGTGGGCTCTGTCCTGGCAGTATTGAGGAAGTGTTGTAGAATTCGGAATTAAGGAAATATGGTTCCTATCCTTCACTGGAAGATGAGGAGTCAACTTACCCCTCCCTCTTTCCCTGGACTGGACCTTTCCCCCGCCAAAATTATTTCTTATTCACTTTTGCAGATTGCTTATCCCCTTTTGTGCGGCTGGCTGGGAGTAAGCTGCATTAAATAGCCTCTTTGTGTCTGTCTATATGTTGTATGTCTATGGCATTGAATGTTTGCTATGTATATGTACATTGTAATCCACCCTGTCCCCTGCAGAGTGAGAAGGCTGCATTACAATGTACATATAGATGGCAAACATTAAATGCCATAGACACACAGCATATATAAACAGACACATGCTTTTTCTTGAGGGTATTCTGGCCAGCAGGGGAGCTGTCTCTTCACCGTCCATTTGTGACACTGATGAAGTACTTCCTCATTCTTTGCATGCTTGCTGGAGATTTTTATAGTGTCGTAAGTTAGCCTCCCCGCATAAGTGGCACCTAAATTTCTTACTTGACAGATGCAACTGTCTTTCGGGCTGCAAAGGTTGACAGCAAGCTACACAAATTGGTTGGAAGCTCACTCCGACCTAGGCTGGCTTTGAACCCATGACCTTTTGGTCAGTAGTGATCTTAATGCAGCTGACTCCCAGCCAGCTGCGCCTCAGTCCCGGTGCATAGACAAGCCACGGTCTTATTTCATATTAGTTTTCGAGAACTGAATGTTCAGAATAAAATTGGAACACAAATTCAGGGTTTTTTTTTCTCTTACACATTCCTAACAGCTTTTCTTACTGCACTGCAATATTTAAAAATGAAAATCAATGTAATTATAATGGAAAGGAAAGACATTTTAAACCAGGTTGTCATTATATTTAAAGCAGGGTTGTTATTTTATTATCAGAGTTGAAGTGATTGTGATAATTTTCAATCTGTTTCACCCATCTTGGAAGAACATAATCATAGTTATGCAGCATCAGAACAAATGTTTGATTCAAGTCCAGCTAGCCCAGCTTGCTTTCTGCACAGAGGCCATTAATACAAGAGTTCTTACTATTGCACATATAACAGAAAGGCTCTTCTCAGAAAAGTGAGTTCTGAATACATGAAAACTGACATTTGGTAAGCAGATGCATTGGTTTCACATATTGTCCGGGGCGGCTCGTCCATTACACGAAGTAAGAGGTCGCAGAACACTCTTTTTTGCCAGGGGCGCAGAGGCGCCTCTGTAAATGCCCCTCAACTGCCACTTGAGGAGCGCCCCCTCAGCTCGCAACAGCACTAGCAGTCTGGGGGGAGCCTCAGCTTTCTTGCCTCGCTGCTGGGCGATACTCTTCCCAAAGGGGCCGGGCCCTTGAGCCTCGCCTCACCCCTCTCGTTCCTGCTCCACCTGGCCACCGGGTGCATGAGCAGAGCCGGAGCTCAATCGTTCTCCACGTTGGATCTCTTCCCCATGACCGGCTCCTTTTCCCGATCTCCTGGCACTCCACCTGCCTCCTCTCCTCTCCCCAATCCGTGGGTGGGCCAAGGGGCAGAGCCACCGCGTCTGGCCCGCTTTGGGTCCGGAGGCATGTCTGAAGACCCCAGCGTGCGCACCAAAAGTCGCCTCTTCTCCTGACTTTCTCTTCAGCCATTGGGACCAAGAGAGAGAGAGAGAAAGAGAGAGAGAGAGAGCCCCTCCAGCTGGAGGTATCTCCCACCTCCGCTCCTTTGTTTTTGCGCCTACCTTCAGGAAAGGTGGGCATCTCCACCTCTGTCTCTGTCTCTGTCTCTCTCTCTCTTGGTCCCAATGGCTGAGGAGAAAGTCAGGAGAAGAGGTGACTTTTGGTGCACACGCCGGGGTCTTCAGGCACTCCTCCAGACCCAAAGCGGGCCAGGCAAGGGAGCAAGTGCGGCAAGTGTAGTTACTGGGATGTATAGTTTACCTATAATCAAAGAGCATTCTGAACTCCACCAATGATGGAATTGAACCAAATATGGCTGAGGAGAAAATCAGGAGAAGAGGTGACTTTTGGTGCACACGCCGGGGTCTACAGGCACACCTCCGGACCCAAAGCAGGCCAGGCAAGGGAGCAAGTGCGGCAAGTGTAGTTACTGGGATGTATAGTTCACCTACAATCAAAGAGCATTCTGAACTCCACCAATGATGGAATTGACCCAAATATGGCACACAGAACTCCCACGACGAACAGAAAATATATATCAATGATTGGTTGGGGGGGGGGCACCAAAATACTGTTTACTTACCTTTGAAAATTACCTAGGGCCGCCTCTGCATATTGTCAATGCTAACTAAACACTATAAAGAATTGAAAGTCCCTTGTCACCTTCCCCAGCCCTTTCAGAATGTGGTGAAGGGACATGATTTGTATCGTTCTGAGTCCTATTGCATTCTATCCAACTCCCATAACTGTATAAATATGGCTTGTGCCTTAGGCCATAAAACCACTCTGTGCTGCATCCAAAGAAGTGGCTTTCTATTCACAAAAGCTCATGCAAAGATAAAAAGCAACTAGTCTTAAAGGCTGTGTCACATTTCTTTCCTTTTCTTCCCTACTACTGGTTATACTGCTACTTCTAACATGGCCACTTCTTTGAAAACACCTAAAAAGTTACTTATTTATGACTGGCCTTATACAAGAGCTGAATAGAAACTTACATTTCCACTTCTACATCTTTTTTTTCGGTTAGCAAATATCAAAATGTATGCCTCACTTTTAATTGAGTATATGGTTGAAGTTATAGCCAGTATCCAAAATCTATTCAGAATAATGAGATCTGACATAATAAAGTATATATGTTTTTTTAGATATCTATATGTATAATAAAAGAGAATGTTTGTATGTATGTGTGTATGTATGTATGTATGTGGCAGCTTTCTGATTGGCTGCCACTTTCACAGGCCACTGTGACGTGCAAGGGCGACAGACCAGAACCAAAATTGGCACACGTAACCCCCATGACCCACTTTACTTCCTGGTGCGGTTTGGAGGAGGTGGACCACGAATTATGGGATTTGTAGTACTTTAAAAATGCTTCAGCAACCACAGACCACTTTGACGCTCACCAAAGACATATCAAGACCCAACTTGGCACAGGGCACCCATTATCCATTCTACATCCTGGTGAGATTTGGCGGACAATGGACCATGGATGATGGGACTTGAAGTACCTTCACTCACTTCCCGAGACTGCTGCAACCCTCATCCAATGACTGATCAAGACCAAACTTGGCACACAGAGCCCCCATGACCCAGTTTACGCCCCAGTTAGGTTTGGGGGAGGTGGACCAATGATTACAGGATTTGTAGTACTTTAAAATGCTTGGGCAACCACAGACCACTGTGACCCTCACCAAAGACAGGTCAAGACCAAACTTGACACAGGGCACCCATTATCCTTTCTATATCCTGGTGAGATTTGTGAGAGGATGGACCACAGATGATGGGATTTGAAGTACTTTCACTCACTTGCAGAGACCGCTACGACCCTCATCCAATGACTGTTCAAGACCAAACTTGGCACACTGAGCCCCCATGAAGCACTCTACATCCCAGTGCAGTTTGGAGGAGGATGGACCATAGATGATGGGATTTGAAGTACCTTCACTCACTCCCTGAGACCACATCAACATTCATCCAATTACCAATAAAGACCAAACTTGGCACATAGAGCCCCCATGACCCACTCTACATGCTGGTGCAGTATGGAGGATGGACCACAGATGATGTGACTTGCAGTACCTTCACTCTCTTTTTGAGACCACTGTGACCCTCATCTAATGACTGATCAAAATCAAACTTGGCACACAGATATCCCATGTCCCACTCTACACCCTGGTGCTGTTCGGAGGAGGATGGACCATAGATGATAGGACTCACAGTACCTTCACTAACTTCCTGAGAGCACTGCAAGCCACATGAATAACTGATAAAGACCAACCTTGGCACACAATGCCTTTCTCAAATAACCTGTGCACTGCTGAGTCCCCAAGCTAGTAATTACTAATAATGACTGGAGAAAAGATTACAATACTTGTTATAGTTTTATAACTCAATTTTCTTTCCTTAGCATGTTGTGCTATTGATGTTCCAGAACTGGAGATCCATAACTGTATCTAGAAAATATGAATAAATGAATAAATAAATAAATCCACTCTGTGTGGAATGAGTAATGTTGCTAAAAATATTTCATCAACCATATACAATGGAATCTGCTTGCTCTCTGCTTGTCAAAAATGCTTGTTCAACAAGGAGTCTCAAGAGGACACTCCTACTTGATTTAAATGTCTTCATAATTGAGTGTCTCCATCCCCTCCTTGTATTCAGGGAGGTCCGGCTCAAAAAAAATTACTGTACAACACAATTAATTAGTGTATCTAGAAATTTGCAATTTGTAGTATAGGAAGGAAAAGAATACACTTCGCCACCTCTGCTTTGAACACTGCAACTTTGTGACAATAGGAATAACAGGGAAAATGGAACGTAACAGGAAAAACAGAGAGGTATGAAGTCTTTTAGAGGAACATCAAGATTGGCATAATACCTTTTTCAAAGAATCATAAGAATTATGTAATCATAAAAATGGAACAGATTCTAAAAGACATTTAGTACAACTTTATGAATGTAGGATTTTGCCACTAAATTGCTCCTGAGAAGTTGATGTGTTAGCCTTTCCTTACAAACTTCCAATGCACGAGAGTCCACCACTTTCTGAGATAGTTTATTCCACCTCTGAACAGCTCTCACCACTAGAACAGTGATTCTCAACCTTTTTTTGACCTTACTTACTTACTTACTTACTTCGGCAATCCCTCGTAGTCCGGGGATGATGGTCCTCCAAGTTCAGAGTTCTGGTAGTGGGTCCATAGGTGACTGTGGAGCCCTATTCTTGATCTGCATCTTCTCCCACAGTGAGGGCATCAGTTTCCAGGTAGAAGGCAGTCCAGCTGGAGCGCTCAAGGGCCAGGGCTTCCCAGTTCTCAGTGTCTATGCCAGAGTTTTTAAGGTTGGCTTTGAGCCTATCTTTAAATCTCTTTTCCTGTCTACCAACATTCCATTTTCCGTTCTTGAGTTTGGAATAGAGCAACTGCTTTGAGAGATGGTGGTCGGGCATCCGGACAACGTGGCTGGTCCTGCGGAGTTGATGGCGGAGGACCATCACTTCAATGCTGGCGGTCTTTGCTTCTTTCAGCACGCTGACATTTGTCCACTTGTCTTCCCAAGAGATTTGCAGGATTTTTTGGAGACAGCACTGCTGGAATTGTTCCAGGAGTTGCATGTGACGTCTGTAGACAGTCCACATCTCGCAGGCGTATAGCAGGGTTGGGAGGACAATAGTTTTATAAACAAGCACCTTGGTATCCCTACGGATGTCCTGGTCATCAAACACTCTCTGCTTCATTTGGAAAAATGCTGCACTCGCAGAGCTCAGGCGGTGTTGAATTTCAGTGTCAGTGTTGACTTTTGTGGAGAGATGGCTGCCAAGGTAGCAGAAATGATCAACATTTTCTAATGTTACACCATTAAGCTCGATTTCTGACATTGGAGAGGGATTGGCTGGTGACTGCTGGAAGAGCACTTTGGCTTTCTCGATGTTTAACGACAGGCCGAGCTTCTCGTATGCTTCTGCGAATGTGGCTGGCAGGGACGAGAGACAGGGCCTTTTCGGCTATAGCCCCCCCGCTTGTGGAACATGCTTCCAAATGAAATACAATCAACCCCATCCCTCCTGGTGTTAAGGAAGAAATTAAAATCTTTGTTTTGGGACCAGGCTTTTGGACAATACATAAAGCAGCACTTTGACTGGAAATGGATTGGCAAAATGATATTTATGAGGATACGGTTTTGTTGTGTCACGCGCTGGGCCTGTAATAGCTGTACTTTTCTATAGGATGTATACTTTAAGCCCAGCGGGAAGCCAGGGGCACCTCAAAGAGAGGTTGTCAGGGATTTTTCTGAAGTGATGGTCTTTAGAGTCTTTAATGATACAACAAAGTCTTTATTATGGAACAAACAACAAATCTTCAATAGTTCAAACAACACTTCAAGGCTTTCTTAGTCTAGTCTTCAATGGACTGGCACCTGACTTCGATCAACTGAACCTTCTCTGTAGGAAAAAACCCTTTTAACCTCTCCCAGGCTGATTTCTATCTATGCCTGTGCCGTCACACCCAAACGCCTTATGATGTGCTACTCTCTTTGCCTGGGTGGACCGCTGGGGTCTTTCTTTTGAGCCTCAAACCTTCTGAGTAACTGAGTCCACTTCAGGTTTAAAACAGCAAACAGGGTATTTATTAACAAAGTCCTTGTAGACTTGGCTCAGCTTATTAATGCTACAAACAGTCAGTGAGTACAGATATTGAGGCAGCTTTCCCCCAAAAGGTATAATGAATTGTGGAATTCTTCTACCCTAATCTTGAGCCCCTATGGTAAGAAAAAGCAGGTTTTCTCCTATCTATAACTCAAAATCAGCTTTGGAGGCAAATGCCCAATACTATCTATCTAAATACTCAATAGCTCTTCTATTGATCTATTAGGGCTGGGCGGTTTCGTTTCGTTAATTCGTAATTCGTTAATAATTTTTTAATTACAAAACGATAACGAACCATTCTGGAGCAATTTTTTAAAAAAACGAATTTTTAAACACGTTTTGTAAATGCTTCGTATTTCGTTATTGTATTCGTTTCGTTATTGTTCTGAGGTCATTTCGTTATTATTTCCGCATGTCTGGGGCAAGTTTTTTGTTTAATTAGTGAAAAAAATTATAATATCACACCAACAGTCAACAACAGAGGGAGAGGGAAGCTTCAGAAGTTTTTGGAGGTTTTTTAGCGTATTTCGCGGTTGCGTCCGCCATTAACGAATCGATTCGTTATTGTTTCGGAAATCGATTCGTTAATGTTTTGTAATTTTTTTCACATTTATGAAATTTCGTAAATATCGAACTTTTTAAAAGGAAAATTTTGTAATTATTTTAAATAACGAAACGCAAAAACCCCCAAAAAACGAATCGATTTTAGAAACAAATTTTTCCATTGTTACCCAGGCCTATGATCTATCTATAATTTCTCTATAGCATAATAAACTCTATCTGTATTCAATTGTTCCCTATAGCTCAATAACTCAATAAATCTATCTATCTATCTATCTATCTATCTATCTATCTTGGTAAAGGTAAAGGTAGTCCCCTGACATTAAGTCCAGTCATGTCTGACTCTGGGGTGTGGTGCTCATCTCCATTTCTAAGCTGAAGAGCCGGCGTTGTCCATAGACACCTCCAAGGTCATGTGGCTGGCATGACTGCATGGAGCGCCATTACCTTCCCGCCGGAGCGGTACCTATTGATCTACTCACATTTGCATGTTTTCGAACTGCTAGGTTGGCAGAAGCTAGGGCTGACAGCGGAAGCTCACGCCGCTTCCCGGAATCGAACCTGCGACCTTTCGATCAACAAGCTCAGCAGCTCAGTGCTTTAACCCACTGCGCCACTGGAAGGTCTCAATTACTCAATATATTTGTTTTATTTTAGTACTTGCAATGATTTCTCGGAGCTTCCTGAACAGGCCTCTAGCACATCCAATTCCTTCTTTAGAACAGAATGGGGCAGGGAAGGCTCCAAAATGGAAGTCTGACCTGGTAAAAGTGGCGGGCTCAAAAGTTACTCTCTGGGCCAATCATTGCAGAGAGCCTGCAAACTGGCCTTCCTGCCTCTGGTTGCTAATCTTTTAGGCCTTGCAAAGGCTGCAGCAGCCTGGGAGAAACACAAGGAGAGACTGTTTCTAGCAACTAAAAGGTAATGCAAACCCATACTCCTGGGAGATGGAATAATGCCTCATCAGTGTGGGTGCTACTACCGATTCCAAGTGCATCTGGCTATCGAGCAGACCGTACCGGCTGATGCTTGAAGATATTTTAGCTGAGTTCAGTGAATCAGTTTCCCTGGATAGTCAGTTTCCCTAGATGATCCGTTTTCCCTGTAGGTTCCTTTTTCCCCTGGATGCTCCTTTTTCTCCTGGATGCTCTTAAGAAAGGAAGCTTTTCTATGGGACGAGCTGGTCTACATCCTATAGCTTAGCTACCTTGTGTGAAACTGACCAAAACATTGCTCCTTTCTCTACCAGAGCCCAGAACAGGGGGCGGAACCAAAGCTTAATTATGATGGACAGGAGGCCTGTCCAATGTCTGCAAAACCGATAACAGAAAGAAAATAAAGTTGGAGCTCCTGGCACACCCGTACCAGCACAGGTTTTATTGTTCTATCAATGGGTTTGTGGATTGAGTATTGTTTTAATGACTGTTATGATGATTTGGTTATAACCAATTGCTGTTATATTTATGGTTTTATACTGTGTTATTGGAGCCCCCGGTGGCGCAGTAGGTTAAAGCACTGAGCTGCTGAGCTTGTTGATCGAAAGGTCGCAGGTTCAATTCTGGGGAGCGGCGTGAGCTTCTGCTGTCAGCCCTAGCTTCTGCCAACCTAGCAGTTCGAAAACATGCAAATGTGAGTAGATCAATAGGTACCGCTCAGGTGGGAAGGTAACGGCGCTCCATGCAGTCATGCCTGCCACATGACCTTGGAGGTGTCTACGGACAATGCTGGCTCTTCGGCTTAGAAATGGAGATGAGCACCACACCCCAGAGTCAGACATGACTGGACTTAATGTCAGGGGACTACCTTTACCTTTACCTTACTGTGTTATTCATTTGTGACATCGAATTGCTGCCTTTGTTAGCCACTCTGAGTCCCCCCCCCCCCCTCCGGGGAGTTGAAAAGGGCGGGGTAAATTTTTTGTAAAGAAATAAAATAAATAAAATAAAATCAATAAACAAAAACAAAAACATGATCAAAACAGGAGATAAAACCTTAAAACAGATAGAAATTTCTTCTGCATTTAAACATGGTCTTGTTTCTCCGATTCTTAAGAAGTCTTCATTTGACCTATATTTTCTAATTAGTGCCCTTTTTGAATATTGCCTTTCTCCTTGAAAGTTTGGGAATGAGCTGTTTATATGGTTTGGTTTGGCTTTCTTTCCCTTTCCAGCTGAATTTCACTCGTTGCAACCTACGGAGACAACGCTTACTAAAATCTCGGACCACCTCCTTCAGGCCAAGTCAAAAGGCCTATATTCAGTTCTTGTTCTCCTTGACCCTCTGCAGCCTGTTGTCAGAGTTGATCTTGTTTTTATGTTGGATCCATTTCATAACTTAGAGTTTACAGGTTTAGTCCTCAAGTGGTCCACAAATTATCTCTTAGGTCAGTCATTTACTGTGGTTGCTAGAGGTCACAGACTTGCTTCTTTTATCCTCTGAGTTGGAGCTCCATAGGGTTCTGTTCTGGGCCTTTCATTGTTTTCTCTTTGCACACTATTTTTTAGGTAACATTACCAATTCATACATCTTCCTGCCAATAATATTCAGCTGTATTTCTCCACTCCAGATCCTTCGTCCAACATCGAACATCAAATAGGAACAATGTTCCCATTTACCCTATTCATTAATCATGTCATCTTGGCTTTATTTTTTTTATTAATAATCCTTATTGAAAGTTTTCATTAAAAAGCAATATCAATAAACGTAATAATAATAAAAAACAAAAAACAAAACAAAACAAAAGGAAGAAGGACTGATAGATAAAATAATAGGACGAGAGATAGCGACACAAGGGAAAAAATAGAAAGAAGAAACAGCAGAAGAGAAAAGGGGGGAAAAAAAGAAAAAAAGAGACTTAAAACAGAGAGAAGAATACCTGGCTGCTCTAAATGAGTTCAAGTCCCCAGGGCCAGATCAACTACACCCAAGAGTATTGAAGGAACTAGCGGATGTCATTTCAGAACCATTGACAACCATCTTTGAGAGTTCTTGGAGAATGGGAGAAGTCCCAGCAGATTGGAGGAGGGCCAATGTGGTCCCAATCTTCAAGAAGGAAAAAAAGGTTGACCCAAACAATTACCGTCCGGTCAGCCTCACGTCGATACCAGGCAAGATTCTGGAAAAGATTGTTAAGGAAGTGGTCTGCAAACACTTAGAAACAAATGCGGTCATTGCTAGTAGTCAACATGGATTTATCAAAAACAAGTCATGCCAGACTAATCTGATCTCTTTTTTCGATAGAGTTACAAGCTGGGTAGATGCGGGGAATGCCGTGGATGTAGCGTACCTGGATTTCAGTAAGGCCTTCGACAAGGTCCCCCATGACCTTCTGGCAAGGAAACTAGTCCAATGTGGGCTAGGCAAAACTACGGTGAGGTGGATCTGTAATTGGTTAAGTGGACGAACCCAGAGGGTGCTCACAAATGCTTCCTCTTCATCCTGGAAAGAAGTGACGAGCGGAGTGCCGCAGAGTTCCGTCCTGGGCCCGGTCCTGTTCAACATCTTTATTAATGACTTAGATGAAGGGCTAGAAGGCATGATCATCAAGTTTGCAGACGATACCAAATTGGGAGGGATAGCCAACCCTGCAAAGGACAGGAGCAGGATTCAAAATGATCTTGACAGATTGCAGAGATTGCAGAGATGGGCCAAAACTAACAATATGAAGTTCAACGGGGACAAATGCAAGATACTCCACTTAGGCAGAAAAAACGAAATGCAAAGATACAGAATGGGGGACAATGCCTGGCTCGAGAGCAGTACGTGTGAAAAAGATCTTGAAGTCCTCGTGGACAACAAGTTAAACATGAGCCAATAATGTGATGTGGTGGCAAAAAAAGCCAATGGGATTTTGGCCTGCATCAATAGGAGCATAGTGTCTAGGTCCAGGGAAGTAATGGTACGCCTCTATTCTGCTTTGGCTAGAACACATTATTATTATTATTATTATTAACTTTATTTGTACCCCGCTAGCATCTCCCGGAGGACTCGATGCGGCTTACACAGGCCGAAGCCTCAGACACAATACAATAGAGAATATAACATCACAACAACAAGGCAAATCAAACAATAAGCAAAATAACATAACACCGCAATACTAAACAAATCAAACAATAAGCAAAATAACAACGACAGTACATCAGAACATTATTAAAAACTGGTTCGGCCGGCGCACTGGGGTACAGGGTTAAAAGTGCTGAATGGCAGGAGGCACGTAGGGTTAAAGGTGCGATGTGCAGCGACAATTTGTTATGCTAAAGTGCTACTAGGACTTGGGGTGGGGATTCCTAGTCTGGGAAGGCACAACGGAACAGCCAAGTTTTTAAGTTCCTTCTGAAAACGGCTAGAGTGGGGGCCTGTCTGAGATCTTTTGGGAGGGCGTTCCAAAGTCGGGGGGCCACCACAGAAAAGGCCCTGTCACGTGTCCCCACCAAGCGCGCTTGCGACGTGGGTGGGATCACGAGCAGGGCCTCCCCAGATGACCGTAACGAGCGCGTGGGTTCGTAGATGGTGATGCGGTCACGCAGGTAGGGGGGTCCCAAACCGTTTAGGGCTTTGAAGGTGAGCACCTGCACCTTGAATTGGGCTCGGAAAACAAATGGCAGCCAATGGAGCTCCTTAAACAGAGGGGTAGACCTCTCTTGATAATGAGCTCCGGTTAGTATCCTGGCTGCTGCCCGCTGGACCAATTGAAGTTTCCGAGCCGTCTTCAAGGGCAGCCCCACGTAGAGCGCATTGCAGTAGTCCATTCCACACCTGGAATATTGTGTCCAATTCTGCCCCGGAGCGTGGTGGAGGCTCCTTCTTTGGAAGCTTTTAACAGGGAAGCTTCTTTGGAAGCTTTTAACAGCTGTCAGGGATGATTTGAATGCAATATTCCTGCTTCTTGACAGGGGGTTGGACTGGATGGTCCATGAGGTCTCTTCCAACTCTTTGATTCTATAATCTATGATCTATGATATATGTGTAGGTTTTGTTGACTTCCTAGGTATCTTCCAAGTGGTTTTTCCTCTTCTATCTTGTATCTTGTTTTTTTCTTCCATCTTCTTCTCTCTTCCTCCTATCTATATAAATAAAAATGTAATGTTCGTTTGTGGGATTAACATAACTCAAAAACAACTGGGCGAATTGAAACAAAATTTGGCCACAAGACACCTATTAACCCAAGGAGTGACCATCACTCAAAAAAAAATGTGATTTTGTCATTTGGGAGTTGTAGTTAGATAAATAACTTATCAGTCTCCTTGTCCCACTTATTATCTGTTAATCCTAGTAAGAAATATTCTGATTTCAGGGGGATTTTCCTCTTCAGTATCTTCTGGCATGCCTCCTGAATTATTTTCCAAAAAGATTTCACTTTCACTGGGGTCACTGATTAAATTTGATTGTAAACTGTATCTGGAACACACATTTTTATTCTTGCTTATTGTACTCTCACCCCACCCCACCCCTTGGATCCTACTTTAGAATTAAAAAAAAATAAAGCAAATATTTATTATACAAAACAAACTTTTGCAAACTGATGGCATAATAGCATAGCCAAATCAAGGCAGAGTGGGGAAGTGTTGTGACATTATTTTCCTCCTAATAAACACCACAAGTACGATTATAGAACCTCTCAATGTTTGTATGGGGAATGGAGAAAGGGATCTCTTAATTTCTTCAATGGAGTGGTTTGCTATTTCAAAGAAGCAAAGCCATTATTCACTAGAAATCAGCTTAACAGCAAACTGACAAAGCCAGAAAAGCAGCCAAGATAAAGCTGGCAGGCGAAGGACTGAGGAGGGGTACCGATTTAAATGCCTGATCTTCCCAGGTGTTCCTTGATACCACTTGCCAAAAATATAATAACAGCCAGGGATAATCTTTTACTTTGCCCTGCCTTGACGAACAGCCCCTGAAATACTGCAGGTCAGGTATTCAAGGCTTCAAAATTATGAGGAAATTGATTGCTTGGAACTGAAGCATGGATGGTCTCATCAGTATTCAAAAGCGTGCTTGCAGTAGATAGAGGAATAGAAACAAAACTCACACCATACGAAGGGCAGGAGAACAAATGGCAACAGGCAGGAGAAAATACACTTCCAAGTTTGCCCTGCTGGAAATTTCCCTTTCCTCTTCATTGGCTCTTCTCTGACAGCCTTCTATATGAAAAAGCTGTTTTATGTTCATATTAAAAATGGATAGATATAAGAAAATACATATCAGGCTGTGTGAATCACATATTTAGGTGGAAGGAAAGGAAAACTGAGGATTGCATGATTCGGCATAAACATCTGAGTATTATTAAGGATTTGTTGTTTATTCATTCAGCCCCTTCCGACTCTTTGTGACCTCATGGACCAGCCCAAGCCAGAACTCCCTGTCGGCCGTGGCCTCCCCCAGCTCCTTCAAGGGCAAGCCAGTCACTTCAAGGATGCCATCTATCCACTCCTCTAATATGGAACAAGGGGGACATGAGAGAAGCCTCCTCGCAGGATTGCAAGACATCCGGGCGTCCCCTGGGCAACGTCTTCGTAGATGGCTGATTCTCTCGCCACAGAAGCGACCAGCATGCAAGCAAGCAAGCAAAACAACCAACGCACCTTTTCAGGACCAACCATGACAATAATCTCAATCAACATCGAAGGCATGTCAGCTGCCAAAGAACAACTGCTCTATGAACTGTGCCGAGGTACGAAATGTGATGTGCTGTGTGTCCAAGAAACACACAGGGATGAACAACAGAAATGACCCAAAGTTCCAGGAATGGTCTTAGTAGCGGAGAGACCACATGCGCAGTATGGAAGCGCCGTCTTCACCAAAACAGGCCTCCAAGTCAGCAGTGCCCACAACACTGAAGAAAACAATATAGAGGTTATAACAGTAGAGCTTAATAACATCACCATCACCTCTGTGTACAAGCCTCCAAATGAAGAGTTCTGCTTCTCCTCCCCCGAGAACTTTGACAGGAATCAAAGGGCAGTAGTAATTGGTGACTTCAACAGCCATAGCCATGTATGGAGCTATGCCCAAGAGGACAGAAATGGAAAGGCTGTCCTGTCCTGGTCTGAACTGCACAAACTATCATGCATCCATGATAGCAAGCTCCCACCATCCTACAACAGCGGGAGATGGCACCGAGGTTATAACCCAGACCTCTTATTTGTGAGCGACAGTATCGTACAGCAATGCACCAAATTAGTGGGACCACTAATACCAAACACACAGCACCGACCAATAGTATGCCAACTGTTCCCATATGAAACAAGAAAACTAATTATTCCTATTCATATGATTTAAGAGAACATTGGATGAAAATGACTCATCAATGGTATCTGACACCTTACAAGTTGGCAAAGTTCTCAAAAATATATGTAATAAATGTTGGAAGTGTGGAACTGAGGAGGGGACCTTCCATCATATGTGGTGGTCCTGCAAGAAGGTCAAACCCTTCTGGAAAACAATACAGGAAGCATGCCAGAAAACACTGAAGAGTGAAATCTCCTTTAAACCTGAATGTTACCTATTAGGATTAACCAATAATAAATGGGATAAGAATACAGATAAATTGTTTGTTTATTTAATAACAGCAGCCTGAATCCTTTTAGCAAGAGTATGGAGACAAAATAAAATTCCCACAAAGGAAGAGTGGATGGAAAATATACTGGAGATTATGAACATGGATCATCTAACATATATATTAGCCTGTGCACGAAACACACCGATTAAAGCAACAGACTGGAACCTAGTTAAAGTCTGGTTAAAGGAAAACAAAATCAAGATATTAATATGATCAGTCTAAAAAGGAAGAAAAATAAGATAAATAAAAATTTAAAAGGCAATACTGATAATATGGGGAATGAAAGACAGGGAGAAGAGAGAAGAAGAGAGGAGAAGGGAAAGGGAAGAAAGAAGAGAGAATAGGAAGAAGATAGGAAGGGGAGAAAGAAAACAAAAGAAGACGCAAAAGAAAAGAAAGAACAGAATAATGAGGGAACAGAAAAGAAAAAAAAAGGAGAGAAGAATGGGAAAAAGGAAAGAAAAAAAAGGAAAGAAATCGGAACCTACTGATGCTCGTAAATAGAAAAAGGAACATTCCAGAAGAACTGATAAATTGCAACTTTGAATGCCTTTTTAGAGAAGAGTGGAAGTTACAAACATGTGTGTGTGTGTGTGTGTGTGTGTGTGTGTGTGTTTGGGGTGATTTTTTTTAGTATTATTGTGTTGGACTTTGTGTTGGACCCTTTTTTTCCTCTCTATCATTTGTCTCTTTCTCTTCTTTCTTTATTCTTACAAATTTAATACTGCTGATTTTATCATTGTATTTATTGAAAATTATATATATATATAGGATACCATCTATCCACCTTGCCCTTGGTCGGCCCCTCTTCATTTTTCCTTCCATTTTCCCTAGCATCATTATCTTCTCCAAGCTTTCCTGTTTTCTTTTTTAAAATAATAATAATAATAATAATAATAATAATAATAATACTTTATTTATACCCCGCCACCATCTCCCCAAGGGGACTCGGGAAGGTATACATGAGGCCAAGCCCAACAACACATCAATAAAAGCAACAAAGCAATAAGCAAATAAAACAATACAATTAATATAACTCACATATCGACAATAACACACAAAAATTTGTTCCTGCAGAATTTTGGGAAATGTAGTTCAGCACAGAGTCTTTGGAATTCCCAACTAGAGAGGTCCTTGGCTTCCCCAAACTACATTTATCAGGATTCTGCAGGAGCAGATTGGACAATTGGCCTCTGTTCTCTAATAGTAGTGGGAAAACATCCCATAAGAGACCATTTCCCCAATAGCCTTAAAACCTGGGAATGTTCATACATGGGGAAAAAGTCTGTCAGATAATATTTATTGCTAGAAATGTTAGAAAAATGAGTGCTAATGTGAGGAGGAGTGAGACACCCACTTGAAAGGTCAACCATCTCAAAGGACAGATAAGAAGGCAGCACTAACAGCCTTCTATGCACTCTTTCTAAGCCACTTTCCCAAGAAACCGACAAACTATACTTAAGAAGGATGAATGTACAGTGCAATACCTGTATCAGGGATACCCTGTGAAATGATGGACAGCTAGTTCAAGAATACCATATAGTCATGCTGGAGAACTGAGAAAGTGGCTAGAAAGGACATATTTTATCCAGTGAGGATAAAATAAACACTAAACACCAGTTTCAAGATGAGGAGTTGTATAATATTGGCATACTGTTTCCACCCAGGACTAGATTATATCAGGGATGTTGGTGCCTGGGGATAGTCTCTGTTCTGGTACGGCTGTACCAGGAGCTCCAATTTTATTTACTTTGTATTAAATGTTTGCTTGCAGTCCAAGGTTCCTGGGATTCTGCAGAAAGGTGGCTTCCTTTGGTTGCAGTCATAGGACAAGTCGCCTGTCCATTAGGGCTGGGCGGTTTCGTTTCGTTAATTCGTAATTCGTTAAAAATTCGTTTTTTTGTTAACAAAGCGATAACGAACCATTCTGGAGCAACTTAAAAATGAAACAAATTTTTCAATTTGTTTTGTAAATGCTTCGTATTTCGTTATGTATTCGTTTCGTTATTGGTTTGAGGTCGTTTCGTTATTATTTCCACATGTCTGGGGCAAGTTTTATAGTTGTTTTTTGTTTAATTAGTGAAAAAAATTATAATATCACACCAACAGTCAACAACAGAGGGAGAGGGAAGCTTCAGAAGTTTTTTTAGCGTATTGCGCGATCGCGGCCGCCATTAACGAATCGATTCGTTATTGTTTCGTTATTGTTTTGTAATTTTTTTACCATTTACGAAATTTTGTAAATATCAAACTTTTCTTAAGGAAAATTTCGGAATTCTTTGAAATATCGAAACGCAAAAACCCCCAAAAAACGAATCGATTTTAGAAACAAATTTTTCCGTTGTTACCCAGGCCTACTGTCCATCATTGTTAAGTTTTGGTTCTGCCCCTTGCTCAGGGCAATTGGGAAGGGAAGAGAGCCATTTTTAGTTAGTCTCAGCAAGTAAAGCTAATGAACAGGACATGTGCAAGCTTCCCCTGTACAAAAGCTTCAACCCTTAAGACTTTCCGGGGGAGAACAGTCTTAAGAGTCTCCAAAGTTTTCCAGGGAAACAGCCCTAAAGACCAAAGAACTCCAGCTGGAGAACATCTAAGCCTTTACTGGTAGGTCCACTCGGTGTTCGAGAAGCAGTTCGACCGGTAGCAGAGCCCACATCAGTAAGGGTTAGATTACAGTCAGCCTGGGAGAAGTTAAAAAGGGGACATTCCTTTAAAGTGAAGAAGAAGTTATTGAAGACAGTTGCCTGTCCTTCGTGGACAAGATTAGGAAGCTACCAGTTGCATAAAAGCCTGGAATCATTTGTTTAACTTTCTGAAGACAAGAGAAGTTTCTGTTTGATTGTTCATTAATAAAAGACTTTGTTATACTTCACAAGCCATCTAAAGATCATTTGTGGTGGAAAACCTCTGAGAACTTCTCCTTGGGCTTCCCGCTGGGCAAAGGTTGCATGTCCTGTTCTAAAGGAAATTCTTTACAGGCCCAGCGCGTGACAGAACAGTCTCAGACCCAAAGATCTCCTCCCACTGTTTGGTTTTGCATGGCTCTAATACATATTGGATTGTAGTGTGAAAGAGCAGATTCACAGCACAAAAATTGAGAGGTTTGTAAATACTCTCTGACACCCTCTAATAACCTTTCTTCCTGGCATCAGACTCAGTAATCCAGACTCACATTTTTAATCTATTTTTCCTCCTCCAGAGTCCAAGTGTCTCACAGGTTCAGCTTTTGGACTTTTCTCCATTATAATGGGATGTAAATTTCTTGGCCTGTATTAATCCTGGCAAGAATAGCAACAGCTGCCACATGAGGTTTTCTCTTTAGCTTTTTGCAAAACCGAACAACGGTCTTTCTTTTGCTCATCATGGTTAGCGACTCATTAAGTCAAGGAGGATGAAAAAGAATATTGATATTCATTTGTGATGGAATAATAGCAAAACACACACACACACACAAATGCTACAAAGGAACGAAATCAAAAGAGTACAGTGGAAAGAAGTCGTGAAAGGTAAGGGCGGCAGAGAGAAACTAAAACTCAGATTCTGTGTAGGATGGACGTAATGCTTTGTTGTTGTTGTTGTTGTTTAAAAATGACATTTCCTCTCTCTCTAGTTGAAGATTGGCTTTCACTGTTTCTGTAAAGTACCTAACAGCTTGTTTCAGGCACAAGGAATGATTATTATGTTGAGAGCTGTGACCAGAAGATGCAGTCATTTTGTTGGAAAGCACTTCAAGTCTGGGAATGTAGTGAAAAATAGTTTGGTGCCATGACCTTTCTCTGTCCTCACATTTTGCTAAGCAAGAAGGATGCTCTGCAATAAAACCTTCTCTGGGGCTTGAAGTTTTGAGTTATCTTGTATTGTTTCCAGAGTGGAACTAATGATTCTGAGTCCTTCTACCATTCTTTGTACAATGTGGCACCATCTGTTCAAACTTTCCGTTTCTTCAAATCAAGATAGAATCATAGTAGCATAGAGTTGGAAGATATCACAAGGGTCATCCAGTCCAACTCCCTTTTGCCATGCAGGAAGTCACAATCAAAGTACCCCTGGCAGTTGGCCATCCAGCAGTATATTCCACAGCTGAACAGCTCTTACAATTAGGAAGTTTTTCCCAGTGTTTAGGTAGGCTTGTTTTTCCTGGAGTTTGCTTTATGTTCTGGTCTCTGAAGTAGCAGAAAACAACCTGGCTCCATCTTCAATGTGACATCTAAAAATGTCATTCTCAGCTTCTGGAACGATTCAATCAATGTTGCCTCTGAAAAAATCTGCAGATTTCTTTCATTTTTAAAAAAAATATTTTTATTGTTTTATTATAGTTATTACATTTGTTATACATTTGTTTATAGCAGTTACATATTATTCATCACCCTCTTTAACATATAATCTTATTATTCTGCTTAAGCATTTCCCCCTCTTTTTTTTCCCACCACTGTGCTCCCCTCCCCCCGTTTCAAGCCACAACTTTTACATATCATCTGTCCAAAATCTCATTTCTTCTTGTGGCAGTAACCTTCCTTCTTTATTTTTTAAACCATTTACAACAAATTTTCCCCATACAACATCAAAATCACTTTGTTTCCATATACTTTTTTTAACTTTTAATATACACGTAAGCTTATCATTTATTTCCAGTTTCCATGCTTCCTTGTACCACATCTCTATTTGTATATTTATTTCTTTTTTCCAGTTCCTTCCTATGAGCAGTCTTGCTATTGTTAATAAGTTTGTTATCGCTTCTTTATCCTCCTTTTTCAATTGTTTATTGTTATATAGTGATAATTTTGTGATGACTTTTCTCAATTTTCATATTCATTATATCTTTTAGTGATGACTTTTCTCAATTTTCATATTCATTATATCTTCTATTTCTCTAAATACTTTCTCCCAAAAATTATTTACATATTTACATTGCCACCACATATGTATATATGTTCCTGGTTATTGACACCCTCTCCAACAATTTTTTGAATTATTTTTATTTATATATGCTATTCTCACTGGTGTCAGACACCACTTCCATATTAGCTTATAATAATTTTCTTTAACCCGTATTGATAAATTTTTTAAATGTCTTTGTCTCCATAATTGTTGCCATTCTGTGTCATTTATTTTTATCCCTAAATCTTCTTCCCAAATCTCTTTAAGGATGTTATTTTTTGTATTTCCTTCCTTTATTTCAATTATTATCTTATATATATTTACTAGTTATTCCTCTCAAATTTTCATGCTCTTCTACCACCCTTCCATTCTGTATTATTTGTTCAAATTGGTTAAGTTTGCTTCCATTTTTATTATTTTTTCCCAATTTTTGAGCCATTGTTCTAATTGTATACAATGGAACCATGTCAATTTTATTTCTTTGAACTCTTCCATGATCATTTCCTTCTTCATTCCCACCTTTATCCAATCTTGTCTATTTTTTTCCACTTTTTTATCCATTACTTTTTTTTTAGATTTTTTGGAAACTTCTTTTCCATTACAATTGGGTTTATAATTGACCCATCCGTTATTAACTTTCTCCTATATTTGTTCCATACTTCTAATGTATTGCTCAGCATTGGGTTTCTAATTTCCCTAATTTCTTTTCTCGTGAACTGTTTAAAAATATATTCCAAATTTCATCTTCCACTTCTTCTGAACCTTTACTAAGCCAATCTGCTCCCTCTTTTTTAACCATTCCTTCTATAGCCAAACTTAATCTACTCGCCTCATAATATCTGCAGATTTCTTAGGAAGGTAGCCGGACAAATGTCAGTGTTTGTTGGGACTCAGCCCGTGTTTCACCCTGAATCTGTTATATCTGTCTTCCCCTTCTAATGTTTCTGAGCCTGGCTTGGATGTCAATGAGGATGAGGTGCAAAATGGAGACACTTTTGATAATAAGGTTACTACAGACTCTGATCGAAAAGGGTCAGGGGAAAAGCTAAGTTCTCATAAGAAAATTCCAGGCTTGAGTTTGCAGGAAAGTTCACTCTCTTCTCCAGGTTCGAGTCTGTAAGATAGTTTTACAGCTGCAGTTAATGAAGGGATAGATAAGACCAGTCACCGTCTGGAAATTAGCCAGAACCGTAGAGAGGCCCAATGTTTACGCAGGTCAGAAAGAATTTGGCAATTAAGGGCAAAGACTGGGGGGAGTAGAAATCAGTTTCTGGGATTTAAATTTGAGGTCTTAGGGAATTTCCTTCAGACCAGGCAACGTTTGGTTTCAAGTCAAGTCTTCTGGATATTGTTGTGGCCTCGTCTCCTAGGTTTCCTGGCTTTTCAAGTGGATTAGCAGTGACTGTGTTCTGGGTTTTTATAAAAGGCATTTGATATTTCTTTGCACCTGGATTAAAACATCAAGCTTTTGAAACTTCGATATTATTGCTTTGTTTGGACACTTTATGTTACTGCTATTTGGCTTTTTATTTTTGGACTTTTATCAACTTTATATTCATCTCTTTTATTGGCTCCAATTGTTCTTCGAATAAAGATGACTCTTTTTTCATCCAAGGTGTAGTGTAATTAATTATTAGAGGGTCCTGTTCCTACTCTGGGTGTAACAGTGTTCTGGAAGAAGAAAAGACCACAAGCACTGATGCAATGATCCTTCACCATCAACTCTCCTGGACTGGCCACATTGTCTGAATAGCTGATCGCCATCTCCCAAAGCAGTTACTCTACTCTCAACTCAAGAATGGAAAATGGAATCTTGGTGGACAAGAAAAGAGATTTAAAGATGGACTTAAATCTAAACTTAAATAATTTTGCATTGACACCAAGAGATAACTGGGAGGGTGTGGCCCTCGAGCATTCTAACTGGAGGTCAGCTGTTATTATTTATTTATTTACTTTATTTGTATACCGCTGTTCTCAGCCCTTAGGCGACTCACAGCAGTTAACAAGAACAGCAAAAATTCAAGGCTACAATAACACGGTATAAAAAACAGTTAACATCATAACACATTATACAATAATATACAATTAAGAACAATAGCCATTCACTAGCATCTTGTCACTGAAAAACATGATCCAGATCTGTCACCCATTGTTCCATTGTTCCATTCCTATGTTCATTACACTCATTGCACTGACTATTCGAACGCCTGCTCAAACAACCAGGTTTTCACTTTTTTGCGGAATACCATTAATGATGGAGCTAGTCTAATGTCCATGGGAAGGGCGTTCCACAGCCGAGGGGCCACCACCGAGAAGGCGGGATCGAGAGCAGGGCCTCCCCGGAAGATCTCAAAATCCTGGTGGGTTCATAGGCAGAGCTGTTACCAACAGTGCTGTGGAATCAGAGCAGATATGAATGGAGGGCAAAAGGAAGAAGTATGTCAAGAGGAAGGCATTTCAAGCCAACCCTGATGGGGACTTCCTTCCATCTGGAAACCAATGTCCTCACTGCAAAAGAACATGCAGATCAAGAATAGGTCTCTACAGTCACCTACAAACCCAACACCATGTCCCTACACTTGGAAGACAATCATACTCAGCCACGAGTGATAACCTATGATAATGTTCTTTTCTCCAGGCAAAACATTCTGAATGAAATCTCTGGCACCTGAGCACAACATAAACTTTTCATGTTACGGGAATTCTCACAGAAGTCTCTTCATCACCAGGACAAAGGTTTTGATACCCTTGCTTTGCCACACATTGATTGGCACCTTCCATAAATGTATGCTGAGACAATTATTGGCATGCAAAATCATTATTGGTGAGTGGCTGTTCAGTTGCTAGAGATCTGTGAGACATCACTATTTTGTAACTTAGAATATCTCGGAAAACAATGTGTTACCCTAATACTCAGCCTGGCATATCATCAGTCCCTGTTAACCTGTAATATCGATCAAGAGAAGGGCCAGATGCTCAAATATTTTCATAACATCTCATACATGGTATGGGCTAGATTTTATGCCATCAATTCAAGCAAGAGAGATTAGCTCTCCTGCAATTCATGATCATAGCAAGGAAAGCTATTTACTCACAGCAATAAAAAATAATTACACTATCCTTTCAGGGAAGAATTGATTTTGGCTGGTGTACATTAAGCTGATTTGTAACAATTGGCACAGTCCCCGTACATGTGAGGTTTCAGGTAGGTTTACACTGTATCAGTGTGGATGATGATATGATGATATGATATGTAGATATTAGGCCTGGGTAACAACGGAAAAATTTGTTTCTAAAATCGATTCGTTTTTGGGGGGGTTTTGCGTTTCGATATTTAAAATAATGACAAAATTTTCCTTTTAAAAAGTTCGATATTTACGAAATTTCATAAATGGTAAAAAAAATAACGAATCGATTTCCGAAACAATAACGAATCGATTCGTTAATGGCGGATGCAACCGCGAAATACGCTAAAAAACCTCCAAAAACTTCTGAAGCTTCCCTCTCCCTCTGTTGTTGACTGTTGGTGTGATATTATAATTTTTTTTCACTAATTAAACCATAAAACTGGCCCAGACATGCGGAAATAATAACGAAATGACCTCAGAACAATAACGAAACGAATACAATAACGAAATACGAAGCATTTACAAAACGTCTTTAAAAATTCGTTTTTTTAAAAAAAATTGCTCCAGAATGGTTCGTTATCGCTTCGTAATCAACAAAATTAACAAATTATTAACGAATTATGAATTAACGAAACGAAACCGCCCAGCCCTAGTAGATATAATAATTTTAAAAGGGAAGGGAAGTATAGCGAACTGAAATCTTGTTTGTGACTTATATCTCTGTAAGTGGACTTTCATCTCTGTAAGTGGACTTATATCTCTGTAAGTGGATGGTTGCGTGCCACCAGGTTGAGGGTGAATCCAGCAAAGATGGAGATCCTATAGCTGGGTCGACCGGGCAGTGGGGACATCCAGCTGTCTACCCTGGATGGTGAGGTGCTACACCCGTCATCATTGGTAAAGAGTCTGGGAGTCCTTTTAGACCCTCTGCTGACGATGGAGGCCTAGGTCTCCGCCGCTAGCAGAACCGCCTTCTTTCATCTGCGGCAGGCTAGACGGCTGGCCCCCTACTTGTCCAGGGACAACCTAGCTACGGTGATCCAGGTCACGGTCATCTCAAGACTGGACTACTGTAATGCCCTCTACATTGGCCTTCCTCTGTCGGTGATCCGGAAGCTCAAGTTGGTACAACATGCAGCTGCTCGGCTTCTTGCGGGAATTCCGATGAGATGCCACATAACCCCAATCTTACTACAGCTGCATTGGTTACCAATTGAGCACCGGATCACTTTCAAAGTGATGGTACTCACCTTTAAGGCCTTGCATGGTCTGGGGCCGATGTACCTGAGGGACCGCCTCACCCCCTACCAACCCCAGAGATCCCTCCGTTCTGTTAGACGCAAGTGTCAAGACCTTGTGTCTAACAGCAATCAGACGCAGAGCCTTCTCAGCAGTGGCACCATCACTCTGGAATACTCTGCCACCTGAAGTCCATGCCTTGCGGGACTTACCAGCTTTCCGCAGGGCATGTAAGACATACCTGTTTCGACAGGCTTTTAATGTTTGATAGTGTTGTTTTTAAATTGTTTTAAATGGCTTTTAAATTTTGTTAGATTTTAGCTATTCTTGTAAGCCGCTCCGAGCCCCAGGGGAGAGGCGGCATATAAGTTCAAATAATAAATAAATAAATAAATAAAATCTGTGGGAACTGGAATTGGCCAATTCCAATACTGTATAGGAAAGCTGAAAAAGTGGCTAATGCATATTGAGATTGATGCACAATGATACACCTATGCACAACAGGAAGAGTGTGCATTGGACCTAATGGGCATCAGTCCTGATGGGCTGCTAAGTCATTTTTACTTTTAATGTGATTGCCTCGGGCAGGATATTCAGCAATGAACCAATTGCCTAGAAGGGAGTTTAGGGTCTTCTCCGGGCATCTTCAAGAAGGGACTGAATACCTCGCTGCATAGGGATGCTCCAAACTTTGTCTTGCTTTTGAGTTGCTCAAAATAAATTTAATATCAAAGTCTTTTCGACACATTGCACCAGACACTACCCCTTTTGAAAACTTAGTGGTAAGACTTCAAGTCGGCATCATTGAAATTGTGTTACTTAACCACAGGAAGCCTAATGCTGTCCCTCTTTCTTGGTGCTGGGTGCTATTTGCCTACTCTTTTGCTGTGGAGGAGAAGGAGGAGGAGTAGGAGGAGGAGCAGGAGAAGGTGAAGGTGAAGGAGAAGGAAAGGGTGGAGGTGGAGATGGAGGTGAAGGTGAAGGTGAAGGGGAAGGGAAAGGAGAAGGGAAAGGAGAAGGGGAAGGGAAAGGAGAAGGAGAAGGTGAAGGAGAAGGAGAAGGAGAAGGAGAAGGAGAAGGAGAAGGAGAAGGAGAAGGAGAAGGAGAAGGAGAAGGAGAAGGAGAAGGAGAAGGAGAAGTAGGAGTGGAGGAGGAGTGGGAAGAGGAAGTGTTCACTTCTCTTGTGCTTTTCTTCCCAAGTAGTGGTATGAACTGGAAGAGACAGAATGGGAAATGTTTACCTCTCCGAACGTATTCTCCCTTACGAACCATCAAGATTATTAAGATCGTCTAGAGAGGCCCTGCTCTCGGTCCCACTGGCCTCACAAGCGCGCCTGGTGGGGACGAGGGACAGGGCCTTCTCGGTGGTGGCCCTGCGACTCTGGAACTCTCTCCCACCGGAGGTCAGAACCGCTCCATCTATCCTGACATTTAGGAAACGGGTGAAGACGTAGTTGTGGAGACAGGCTTTCGATGAATGAGACAACACCTTAGGATTTTGGATGGAAGATGATGTATATTTGATTTTAATATGACGACTGACCACCGTAGTTTTAAATATATTGTTATTTTAAATGTGTTACTGTAATTGTGAACTATGATATTTTACTGATTGTATGTGTTTTTATGGTTGGAAACCGGGCTGAGTCCCTCAATGAGGTGAGAAGGTTGGTATAGAAAATTTTGAAATAAATAAATATAGTTGGGAGGGAGGCCCACTGAAGGTAACTTGTTTCAGCTCCCCCAAGACCTGGATCTTCCACTACCTAATATTGCTTGCTCAAGCAGGAAAGATTCAATGAATAAAAGTCACTAGGTGGTTTTACTATAATAATCTAAACTCGCCTGAAAATTTCTCCAAATATTTCCTTTCAAAAATATCTCGTATAATTATCCATTACTTTCTGCAAAAGCAATGCATAATTTTGAAGCATACAAAAAATGAAACTGAGGGGAAAGTTCATTGTAAACCAATGTTCAAATAGGACTGAGCACAGTGAGTTAGCTCGAGTGTCGATGTCGTTTAAATAATTGAGAGTGATATTTTGAACCATTTCCCCCCTCCCTGAACCAGACAAATAACCTGTCACTCTAAGAATGGAGACCAGTCAGTAGTATAAATAATGCATAGTTTTCAGCTTGATAATAGAGAGTCCTTTTTTCTAGCCCAATTCTCTAACAATAATGCAGATATAATCCTAAGCAACCCATTCCCTTTTAATGTTTGCATTCATACTTCTAATCCTACAACAAATCACCAAAATTATTGTGTACTTAGTGTATTAGGATTCATCACAATTTTATTTATCAGACTTAGGAAATATAATGAATGATAACTCAGTCAATACTGAGTTTTTGGTGTCAGAAATAAACATTGATAATACAAGGGTTGTCCGAAAGTATGGTTACAATATACTGTATTTTAATGAATATATTTTAATAAAACTTACATGGATTGTAGGATAGGTATTACATTATTTTTCCACATAATCACCATTCAGCTCAATGCATTTTATCATCCATGGGATGAGTTTTTGATTCCTGTGTCATAGAAGTTTCCCTCCATCTTTTTCAGCTAGTTTGTCACTTCGAATTTCACTCCAACGTTGTCAGAAAACTGTTTTCCACCAAGATGTTCCTTCAGTTTTCTGAACAAATGATAATCACTGGGTACGAGATCAGGGGTGTGAGAACCGTAGCTTAAAACATCCCAACCAAATGAAGTCAACAACTCTTGTGTTACATGAGTGGTGTGTGGACCCCCATTGTCATGAAAAAGACAGACTCCCACTGTCTTCTTCCACAACATTTGTTTTGGATTCCTCTGCGAAGTTTCTTATGGTCTCACAATATATTCTGTACCCATTTTGTCACCTGTTGTCTTGACATTACATCCTCTCCATAAACTGAAATGATTTTGTGATTAATTGCAGTGGCGTTCATGCCCTTAGCATTTAGGTAGCGTATTACAGTGTAAACTTCACACTCGGAGGGAATTGGAATGAGGATGCTCATCTCTAACCAATGAGCTACTCACAACTGGCACTGTTCATTCACTTCTCCTGGCTTCCCATTACACAGCAGTGATACCAACTTCCCCTGAGAAAATTCCCTGCGAGAGCTACATGCCTTGTAAACTCTTGTTACATCCCGAAAAGATTACTGCAATGCACTCTATGTGGGGTTGCCTTTGAAGACTGTTTGGAAACTTCAGTTAGTCCAGCGGGAGGCAGCCAGATTACTCACCGGAGCGTCATACAGGGAGCATACCACCCCTCTGCTATGTCAGCTTCACTGGCTGCCGATCCAATTCCGAGCACAATTCAAAGTGCTGGTTTTGACTTACAAAACCCTATACGGTTCCGGCCCAGCATATGTCAGAACGCATCTCCCTCTACGTCCCACCTCGGAGTTTAAGATCTTCTGTGGAGGCCTTGCTCTCAGCCCCGCTTCTATCACAAGTGATACTGGTGGGGACGAGGAGCAGGGCCTTCTCGGTGGTGGCCCCTCACCTGTAGAATTCACTCTCCAGGAAAATTAGATCATCGACATCCCTCCTTTCCTTTAGAAGGAAATTAAAAATGTGGATTTGGGACCAGGCGTTTGGGTAATCTGGCAGATAAATAAAGGACAACGACGACTGATAGGAATGGACAAGGTGGAATGAATGTATGGACTCTGAGCTGGCGAACGTTGAGCATGAGATTGATTTTATTGATTGTGAGTTATACTTGATTGTTTTTAACTGTTATAATTGTTTTAATTGTTGTTTATATATGTTTATCTGTATTATTGCGTAGGCATCGAATTGTGCCTTTTGTAAGCCGCCCTGAGTCCCCCCTCGGGGGTTGAGAAGGGCGGGGTAGAAATATGCGAAATAAATAAATAAATAAATAAATAAATAAATAACCTTACTTTCCGGATAACAGTCTTTACTCTCATGCATCAGCATGAGAGAAATGGAAGGGAGGAAAAGAATGGGCCATTGCATGGGCATTCTTGAGTACTTTTAGTTATGTGACCAGCAGTCTTCCATTTGCATTGGGACACAGACATTGAAAAATTAAAATTGGTAGTCATTCTATGCTGTTTTTAATGGGAAAGAACTGTGGTCTTTGTTAGTGGTCAGCCTTGAAGTGAAGTCATTCATCTTATTTCCAAATTCCTCTAGACAAATGAAAATGCTTTTCTACCATCAACTGAGAAATTTCTGTTTAATCAACTGCTTATGGGTAATAGCACCGTCTTCAACACATGTCTGAATTGAGCCATGACAATCATTCTAGGAAACTATTGACTTCACGACACATTTTTGGTTCATATCTAGTAGGGCTGGGCGGTTTCGTTCGTTAATTTCGTAATTCATTAATAATTCGTATTTAAAGTGGCTTACGATCCGATATTGAACCATTCAGGAGCAACTAAAAAACGAAACGAATTTTTAAAATTTATTTCGTAATTGTTTCGTAACTGTTTCGAAATTGCTTTGTAATTGTTTCGTTATTATTTCGTTATTATTTCTGTATGTTTGGTGCAAGTTTTATAGTTGTTGTTTGTTTTATCAGTGATAAAAAAAATTATCACACCAACAGTCAACAACAGAGGGAGAGGGAAGCTTCAGAAGTTCCCCCTGTCCCATTTGGAGGGTTTTTTAGCGTATTGCGCAATTGCGTCCGCCATTCACTTCTCCTGCTCATTCACTTCTCTTCTCCTGCTCATTCACTTCTCTGCTCCTGCTCATTCACTTCTCTGCTCCTGCTCATTCACTTCTCTTCTCGATTCGTTATTGTTTCGAAATTGTTTCGTAATTTCCGAAATTTCGTAAATATCAAACTTTTTTTAAAAAAAATTTGGAATTCTTTTAAAAAACGAAACGCAAAAAACCCCTAAAAACGAATCGAGTTTAGAAACAAATTTTTCCGTGGTTGCCCAGCCCTAATATCTAGTATTTAATTACTCTAGAAGGAAAAAAATCCCAACTCAATCCGGAGCTATAACAACATTTTTTTTTATCATAACCTTATTATGACACAAGCATTTTTCCATTCTCAGATTTACTAGGTAAATCAAAAAGTCTACATTCTGGGTCATGGGTAGCTGAACAGGCAGAGGAGTGAATGGTAATTTCTTACAAAACTGGGACAGAAGTTTTGATGAGGCATTGAGGCAGAACCAAAGAAGATCTGATCTGGAAGAGTGATCAGTTAGAGGCCTAATTCCAACTCAAGAAGTCTGGCCAAATGGGAGAGGGCTGAAAGCATCTGAAAAATCTCTTCATCTGAATTCTCCCCTGATGCCTTTCTCCCCTTCTGTTTCTTTCTCAATTTACAAAACAAAATACTTGTCATATACTCAGCACAACATAAAGCTAATCCAACACTACTTTATGACAACCTCACTCTTCCTCCTTCTCTTTCCCTTTCAACATGTCTCCATGCCAAGGAGACATCCTTTTGTAAGTGTGTTGTTGTGTTGTTTTTTATTTTGATTTGATATGTTTGTACCTTGTGGGTTGAGGTATGTGCATGGCAATTTTGGTTAATTTTTGTTGGGGTTTTTTTTTTAGTTTTGCTGTCCCGTTGGACGCCCCTTACAGATTTATAGATATAGATTCCAGTAGCTTTAGATACTTCCCCCCTTCCTTCATCTCTGGAATTGTTTGTTATTGTGTCTTCAAAACTTCACATTTAAGAACCTTTATGCATAGTGTATTTTCTGAGCATTTTTTGACTATGGGATATCACTCAATATTTCATTACGCTTATATAAATCAGTCTTAGTAAGGAACCCCACTATTTCCACCCTAGTGACCAACTGTGTTGTCTTGAATCAAATATTAATATTATCCTCTTGTTAAAGATTCCATGTTTTGGACAACAAAACTGCATACCAAATGAAAAATTGTTAGTTTTTTTCATTCTTGGTAGAACTTGCCTTCCAACAAAAATCAAGGTGGTTTAACTGTCATCTCCAGCTCATCCCTTGTTTGGGTATCAGCCAGCACGTCAACGACATAAATCAAGAAATAGTTTTCTTAGATCTACAGAGACACTCGCTGGAACACCTCAGCAAGCGAGAGTCCAAAAGTGGCAGGCTCAAACCCAGCACCTCAATCCGTGGGTGATACCAGATGAGAGACTCCCCCCTGGGCACACAGAAGACTGGGCGACTTGGAAGGCGCTGAACACCACGAGATGCAGAGCCAATCTTAAGAAATGGGGCTACAAAGTTGAATCCACGACATGCGAGTGTGGAGAAGAGCAAACCACTGACCACCTGCTGCAATGCAACCTGAGCCCTGCCACATGCACGATGGAGGACCTTCTTGCGGCAACACCAGAGGCACTCCAAGTGGCCAGCTTCTGGGCAAAGGACATTTAATCAGCTACCAAGTTTGCAAAATTTGTGTTTTTTTGTTTTTGTTTTGTTTTGTTTATCTGTTTGCTTGTTTTGTTCTGTTAGAAATGAAATACAATGTTCTGGTTGTGGATGACACGATAAATAAATAAATAACTGTCATTGCTACTATGTTGCTCCCTTTTTAAATGTTTCACAATGTCACCTAAGACGTAGGGCTGTCCAAACACGGAAAAATTTGTTTCTAAACTCGATTCGTTTTTAGGGGTTTTTTTGCGTTTCGTTATTTAAAAGAATTCTGAAATTTTCCTTTAAAATAGTTCGATATTTACGAAATTTCGGAAATCATAAAACAATTACGAAACAATTACGAATCGATTACGAATCGATTCGTTAATGGCGGCCGCGATCGCGCAATACGCTAAAAAGACTTCTGAAGCTTCCCTCTCCCTCTGTTGTTGACTGTTGGTGTGATAATTATATATTTTTTCACTGAGAAAACAAACAGCAACCCTAAAACTTGCACCAGACATGCGGAAATAATAACGAATCAATAATGAATCAATAACGAAACAATTCCGAAACAATTACGAAACGAATTGGAAAAATTCGTTTTGTTTTTTAGTTGCTCCTGAATGGTTCAATATCGCTTCGTTATCAAAAACTAACGAATTTTTAACGAATTACGAAATTACGAAACGAAACCGCCCAGCCCTACTAAGAAGATACCTTGCAGTCTGACTTTCATTCTTTTTATTCAGATTCTCCCATCCTTTCACATTCTTGATATGTAAGTTATTTTTTTCCTTTTCTGTTAGTTACTGTACTTCATAATCACTGGTTAAAGTGAGAGCTTGGAATTAAAACTTGTAACATGATTCTTGGTAGTTCTGCTTCTGTGTGTCACATTCTTTCAGCTATCTGACTCACTGGAAATTACCCCCCTTCCTAGAAATGTCCCTTATGTGTTGCCCTTTGGGAAGATCCCACCCCTGCCCCCCATCCAAGAAACCCTACAACAGTGTTTCTCAACCTGGGGGTCGGGACCCCTAAGGGGGTCGTGAGGGGGTGTCAAAGGCGTCGC
Source organism: Anolis sagrei (assembly GCF_037176765.1). Lineage (NCBI taxonomy): Eukaryota > Metazoa > Chordata > Lepidosauria > Squamata > Anolidae > Anolis > Anolis sagrei. The sequence goes on along the minus strand of NC_090028.1, from coordinate 15,290,623 downwards.
AAAAGACCATCAGAAAACATAGTATTTTCTGGTGGTCATTGGGATTCTGTGTGGGAAGTTTGACCCAATTCGATTGTTGGTCGAGTTCAGAATGCTCTTTGATTGTAGGTGAACTATAAATCCTAGCAACTACAACTCCCAAATGTCAAAGTCTATTTTCCTCAGACTCTACCAGTGTTCACATTTGGGCATACTGAGTATTTGTGCCAAATTTGGTCCAGATACATTCTTGTTTGAGTCCACAGTGCTCCTCTGGATATAGGTGAACTACAACTCCCAAACTCAAGGTCAATGCCCCAAAAACCCTTCCAGTGTTTTTTGTTGATCATGGGAGTTCTTTGTGCCAACTTCAGTTTAAATCCATCGCTGGTGGAGTTCAGAATGCTTTTTGATTATAGGTGAACTATAAATCCCAGCAACTACAATTCCCAAATTACAAAATCAATCCTCCCCCGCCCCAAACCCATTAGCATTCACATTTGGGCATATTGGGTATTTGTGCTCAATTTAGTCCAGTGAATGAAAATATATCCTGCATATCGGATATTTATTTACATTACGATTTATAACTGTACTAAAATGACAGGTATCAAGTAGCAACGAAAACAATATTATGGTTGGGGGTCACCACAACATATGGAACGGCATTAAGGGGTCACGGCATTAGCAAGGTTGAGAACCACTGCCCTACAACTTCTCAGATAAGTTGAAGTGTAGTTCATTAGCCTTGAGCTGTTTCAGTTTCTCTTCCATAGAGACCCCAAGGTTGTATTTGTTGCAAATATGGCTCACAGCATAACTTCTGGCAACCCAACAAACATGGCATAGATTCTGCAGATCACTCTAATATCTCTGTAATGGTCCATGTTTGTTACTCTTTATAGCCTCACCATTACTACATCGTGGCCTCAAAAACATGTGGCAATGAGAGTGACTGCTTTTGTGAAATCCTCTTATAGTGTCAAGGCAACTGGGATGTCAGGAAGGGAGAGGCTGACTACCCCCAAAAGGTTACTAATACCACATCAGCTCTAGATTATGAAATATAGCTTTCTGTGTGCAAGCTGATGGGAACTACTGGCATATGTTCTGTAGAGCTGATGTGGTCTATCCAATGCAATTTTCTGAATCAGCACTCCAAATAACCAAACCAAATCTAAAGTTGACCAATACCTGATTCGTAACCCTTTTTGGTACTAATGTTGGAGAGTGGCCCTTGGTCAGAGTGGTCCCTGGACAAAAAAAGGTTGGGAACTGGCTGGCAAGAATTTATTAATTGTATTTATTTATTTTATTTTTTTAAATAATTTTTTATTGATTTATCACATTTATTACATACTATTACATTTTGTACATCAACCTCTTTAACATGTTGTTTTATTGTTTTGCTCTGACATTTCCCCCCCCCCTTTTCTCTTTTTTTTCTCCTTTTTTCACCACAGTGCTCCCCTCCACCCGTCTCAAGCCACCATTCTTACATTTCATCTGTCCAAAATTTCATTTCTTCTTGTGACGGTAATTTTCCTTCCTTATTTTTTAATCCATTTACCACAAATCTTCCCCATACAGCATCAAAATCGCTTTGTTTCCATATACCTTTTTTAACCTTTAATATACATGTCAATTTATCATTTATTGCTATTTTCCACACTTCCTTATACCACTCCTCTATTTGTATATTCATTTCTTTTTTCCAATTCCTTGCTATAAGCAGTCTTGCTATAGTTAGTAAGTTTGTTATCGCTTCTTTATCCTCCTTTTTCAATTGTTTATCGTTATATAATGATAGTAAGGCTATACTAGGACTTTTATCTAATTTTATATTCATTATAGTTTCTATTTCTCTAAATACTTTCTCCCAAAAATTATTTACATATTTACATTGCCACCACATGTGTATATATGTTCCTGGTTCTTGACACCCTCTCCAACAATTTATTGAGTTATTTTTATTCATATATGCTATTCTTACCGGTGTCAAGTACCACTTCCATATTAACTTGTAATAGTTTTCTTTAACTCGTATCGATAAATTTTTTAAATGTCTTTGTCCCCATAATTGTTGCCACTCTATTTCACTTATTTTTATCCCTAAATCCTCTTTCCAAATCTCTTTAAGGGTGCACTTTTTTGTTTTTTCATCCTTCATTTCAATTAGTATTTTATAAATTTTGCTAATTATACCTCTCAAGTTTTCGTGTTCTTCTACAGCCCTTCCCTTCTGTATTATTTGTTCGAATTGATTGAGTTGGCTTCCACTTCTATTATTTTTTTTCCAGTTTATTAACCATTGTTCTAATTGTATACAATGAAACCATGACAATTTTATTTCTTTAAACTCTTCCAACATCATTTCCCTCTTCATTTCCACCTCCATCCAATCCCCTACCCTATCTAAGTTTATTTCCCTTACCTTTTTATCCATTACTTTTTAAAAAAAATTTGGGAACTTCTTTTTCATCACTATTGGGGTTATAATTGGCCCCTCCATTATTAACCTAATTGTATTTATTTATTTCGGGCACTTCTACCCCGCCCTTCTCAACCCCCAAGCGGGGACTCAGGGCGGCTTACAACCGGCACAATTCAATGCCAACAATTCAACAGATAAAATACATAACAGCAATAGCCACAATAGTTAAAGACAATCAATTAATACAATAACAACTAAAAAGCCAATCTAGTGGCCAACGTTCACCGAGTTCTAAAATCCGTAAGTCCATTCAACATTACCATAGTCCTTTCCAAAATCTGGTCGTCAATATCTTATCAGTCTGCCAGATTACCCAAAAGCCTGGTCCCATACCCATGTTTTCAGCTTCCTTCTGAAGGAGAGGAGGGATGTTGATGACCTGAAGAAAGCTGATTGGAGATCCCAACTTGGAATTTGTTGCCATGCCTGCTCTGGCACCACCTGAAGTTGTTATGGATCCAGCACTGGCAGCACAATATGAGCAGGATTTACAGATTGCTCAGACCACTGCACTGCCAGATGAAGATGATGACCTGTAAGATAGTGAAGCTGGAGCCCAGCATCAGAAGTCTAGTTTTATAGGCAACTGTTCTGTCATGTCAGTGGTGCAGCGTGTTTGTCACTTTATTATTCTAGCTGAGCATAACATGTGCTTTAATCTTTGGGATGCTGAAAAGAGAGGATGGGCTTTGGAGTGAATGTGGCAGTTTAAATAAAATTCCTTCATTTTGGACCTGCATATTTAGTAGGCTTGGGTAACCATGGAAAAATTTGGTTCTAAACTCGTTTTGTTTTTAGGGGGCCCTTGCGTTTCGTTTTTTTTAATAATTCCGAAATTTTCCTTTTAAAAATTTCGAAATATATGAAATTTTGTATAATTACGAATCGATTCGTTAATGGCGGACGCGATTGCACAATATGCTAAAAAAAAAAAACCTCCAAATGGGACAGGGGGAACTTCTGAAGCTTCCCTCTCCCCCTGTTGTTGACTGTTGGTGTGATAAAACAAACAACAACTATAAAACTTGCACCAGACATGCAAAAATTATGAAATAATTACGAAATAATTACGAAATAATTACAAAATAATTACGAAATAATTACAAAATAATTACAAAATAATTGCGAAATAAATTGAAAAAATTGTTTCGAATCTAATTTACTCCTCACACTATTCCTGCATGGCTCAATATTGGATTGTAAGCTAATTTAAATACGAATTAATAACGAATTACGAAATTAACGAACGAAACCGCCCAAGCCTAATATTTAGCTGTTTTGGACTGCAACTTGATCCTTATTTGAGCTACAAATCTATTGCAATCACGGCACAGTATTCAGTGGTAAAACCTGTTTGTTACTGTCATTCCCATTCCTTTTCATTTAGATCATAATAAAGTTCTGTTTCAAATATCCAAAAAAAAAATGGTTGGGAACCCTGCCGAAGTGAAGCAGCCTGAGTCATGGAACTTGTTCCGTCTTCCAAGAGCTTGGTTTGCATTGCCCCTTAGTTGCTTGAAATAGCATCCCTTTGCATTTCCCCCCAGAGTTGCTACAGTCTTAGCAGCACCCTAATAGTCAAACATTAACAGAGGCTGGAAGCCAGCCTGCAAGTCTTTTGCAGCTAATGGCTTAAAAAAGTATCTCTTTGGTCCAGAGACCAGTCTTTTTCCTGGGGATGAGATCTCCATTTTGGAGAAGCTCTCCTGCCTTCTTCAGTATAGAAAAAGCCTCAGATGTGCTGGAGACCAAGCTAGGCAGCTTGGACAGGCCACCGTGAGTACAGTTACCCTCTTGCCTTTGAAACTGATGCTGAGCTCAGATAGAGAAAGACCTGGTCTTTCTAAAAGATAGCAGCTCAGCGCTGGGGCAGAGAATATCTCAGGATTTCTCTGCCATTGGGCCCTATTACCTCATCCCCAAGCTAACCTTGAGCTTGGATAGGGGAAGACCTGCTCTTTCTAAAAGATAGCAGCTCAGGGTTAGGGCAAAAGATCCCAGGATTTTTCTACCATTGGGGAAAGTTAACTCAGCAGCTGAAGGAAAAGGGAAGGAAAGAACATCTATATGGTTTCACAAGTTGACTGTTTGTGTTCGTAACTTCATCAAGCTGTGCCAAGTCTACCAAGGACTTTGAGAAATAAATGTTCTGTTTGATGTTCAAATCTGGACTGGCCTCAGTTGCTGGGAATCCTGAGCTTCTAAGTAAGGCACCCGCAGTTCATCCAGATAAAGAGAGAAGCACATCTTAGTTTTAACCTTATAGTGTCTGGGTGTGACGGCACAGAACTGATGGAATTTACCAGTGGTTGTCTCATCATGAAACAACTGTTTCAACGTGTCTGTCCTAAATGAATAAAAATGTTCTGAAAAGAAATGGTGTCAGGAAACAACTAGCAAAATATTGAAGTGTTCAAAGTCATATCACTCAGGTTTTTGTGACACAAACACATGGATATTTTGAGGATTGATTTTGTGATGTGTCTCAGAAGTGAAAGGTTCAAATAATTCTCCTCCTCTATTTTCCAAAGAGATTTTTATGGTAGCACTTGGTTTTAGGCTACTACTAGATTGGTGAAATAAGAACAGAAGATATCAAAAGGCAAAATTAAATATAATTTTTTCAAAAGTTAAATCTCTAGATTGTTGAAAGCAACAATAGTTTTAAAACGAAGTTATATTTTGTTTCTTCACTTGCTTCTTGTTAGCCAATATCAAAGAATTATTTTTGGACATCATTTCAGACAAAAAAGTGACAGTTAATGACAAGAATGCTTTTTTATATTGCAGGAAATGAAAAGTATATTTACTTTGCCCTACTGAGTTTCAAAGAAATAGAGTAGAGGAAAGCAAAGTATTCACTTGCTTGTAAGTTTAATGAAAATGAAACTCAAGGTTTCATCTTCTATTTTTGACCACAGTGGAAACAAGGGCAGACTGAAAAATACAGTGGGCTAGCAATGCCATAGTTCAGTTTTGACTACGGTTACGATGCAGGTCAGGAGATCATAGGGCACATTTTCAAGAATATTACAGAGGAGTGAAATATAGTTTTCATGAAATCAATTATCAAGGACGAAGACCTGTGAGAAATAAATTGTGGCAATATACAATGTGTTTTATTTAATGAACTATCGTAACCCCGGCAGTTAGTTTTACCTTATTGCCTCCTCCAGAAAATGAGGCATTCGTTTTCCTTGTGGTAAAAAAAAGTTTCAGATTAAATAAAATCAACCGCTCACCATAGTACCATTATGGCTAGATATATCACCACACTTTTCTCATCCCTTATATGTGAACAGAAAGTCTATAAAATTATTCTCCAGAGGCAAGATAGGAACTTCCTTTGTGTCTTTTCAAAATACATTTTGTGCAACTTTTAAAAAGCAAATCACCATTGCAGTTTGTAAAGTTGTGAAAGCTGGACTGTGAACAAGGATAAGAAGAGAATCAACTCGTTTGAAATATGGCGTTGGTTAAAAGTTCTACGGATACCATGGACTGCCAAAAACACAAGAAGAAATGAAATCTGAATTCTCCCTGGAAACCAACATGACTTAACTGGTGTTATAGTGATTGTAATGTTTTTAAAACATTTTAATGTATTTCAATCTGGATCTTAATTTTAATTCAAATGCTTATTTTAATGGTATATTGTTGTTAAGGCATTGAATTATTACCTATCTGGTTTTTTTTCTTTTTTTGTGTCAGGAGCGAACTGAGAAACTGCAAATTGCTTCTGATGTGAGAGAATTTATTTATTTATTTATTTACCTTACTTATATACCGCTGTTCTCAGCCCGAAGGCGACTCACAGCGGTTCACAACAAATACGAACAGCAAAAATTCAGTGCTACAGTATAGAAACAGTTAACAACCTAACACATTACACAATTAATAAACAGTTACTACAATACCCATTCACTGTCGTCTCGTCATCAAAAACATGTTCCAGATTCGTCATCCATTGTTCCATTCCAGTGTTCATTAACCAATCATTGCACTCATTATTCGAACGCCTGCTCAAACAGCCAGGTCTTCACTTTTTTGCAGAATACCATTAGAGATGGTGCTAGTCTAATGTCCGTAGGAAGGGCGTTCCACAGCCGAGGAGCCACCACCGAGAAGGCCCTATCTCTCGTCCCCGCCAGCCGAGCTTGAGAAGCAGGCAGGATCGAGAGCAGGGTCTCCCCGGAAGATCTCAAAGTCCTGGTGGGTTCATAGGCAGAGATGCAGTCGGATAGGTAGCTTGGGCTGGAACCGTTTAGGGCTTTAAAGGCCAACACCAGCACTTTGAATTCAGCCCGGTAGCAGATCGGTAGCCAGTGGAGTTGGCACAACAGGGGGGTTGTATGCTCCCTGAGCTCCGCTCCTGTTAAAATCATGGCTGCCGAGGGTTGGACTAGTTGGAGCTTCCGAGCTGTCTTCAAAGGCAACCCCACTTAGAGAGTGTTGCAGTAGTCTAAATGGGATGTAACCAGAGCGTGGACTACCGTGGCCAAGTCAGACTTCCCAAGGTACGGGCGCAGCTTGCGCACAAGTTTTAACTGTGCGAATGCTCCCCTGGTCACCGCTGAAACCTGGGGTTCCAGGCTCAGCGATGAGTCCAGGGTCACACCCAAGCTGTGAACCTGTGTCTTCAGGGGGAGTGCGACCCCATCCAACACAGAATTAGCCATCTGTGTGACAGCGTGAGTGGCACCACCTATGTGTAGAACTGTTAGTTGCAAGATTTAAACTGTTGTATCATGCTTAATCCTGCCTTTTTATCCTGCTTATGTATAGTTGGATGGATTGGTTGCTTATAGCTGTCAATCAGTATTGTTTGGCTCCACCTCTTCCTACAGGGGGAGTGCTTCCTTTCTTTTCATTCTGCCATCAGAGTTTCTACCAGATGGACATGAGTAAGAGACTTGACTCTATTGGAAATTCCTAGTGTCAAGACCTTGCGTCTAACAGCAACCAGACGCAGAGCCTTTACAGCAGTGGCACCATCACTCTGGAATACTCTGCCACCTGAAGTCCGTGCCTTTTGATATTGCTGTTTTAAAATTGTTTAAAATTGTTTTTAAATTGTGTTAGATTTTAGCCATTCTTGTAAGCCGCTCCGTGCCCCAGGGGAGTGGCGGCATATAAGTTCGAATAATAAATTAATAAATAAATAAATGACCCTGATTTAAATTACCTCTCAGGACCAGTTCTGAGGTTTTTTACCCTTGAGACTTGTGCTTCATGTTCAGACCAACCTGAACGACATTAGTTGAAAGCTGGTTTGGAGTGACTCCACTGCAACACTGTGCAATAGGCCTGGGTAACAACGGAAAAATTTGTTTCTAAAATCGATTTGTATTTGGGGGTTTTTTTTGTTTCGATATTTAAAATAATTACAAAATTTTCCTTTTAAAAAGTTCGATATTTAAGAAATTTCGTAGATGGTAAAAAATTAACGAATCGATTTCCGAAACAATAACGAATCGATTCGTTAATGGCGGACGCGACCGCGAAATACGCTAAAAAACCTCCAAAACCTTCTGAAGCTTCCCTCTCCCTCTGTTGTTGACTGTTGGTGTGATATTATAATTTTTTTTCACTAATTAAACCATAAAACTGGCCCAGACATGCGGAAATAATAACGAAACGACCTCAAAACAATAACGAAACGAATACAATATCGAAATACGAAGCATTTACAAAACATTTTTGAAAATTCATTTTTTTTAATAATTGCTCCAGAATGGTTCGTTATCGTTTTGTAATTGAAAAAATTAACGAATTATTAACGAATTACGAATTAACGAAACGAAACCGCCCAGCCCTACTGTGCAATGGTAAATATTTCCATTCATGAATGGGAAGCTTCAAAGCCATGCTACCAGCAGTGTCCTAAATGTTTTGTTTCACAAGTAAAGAAGAAGACGCTAGATTTACACAGACTTCACCAGAATGCAATAAACATAGGATATTAATTGGACCACTAGTTTATAATTTAAAAGGCACGTGATTACTGGCCTTCAGAATAAATAGGTTCAATAATATATACCCAAGTAGTATGAACATGCATTATTCATCACATTTTCTTGCATGTGTTTGAAAATGGCATGGCTTGTATTGCCTTGGGAATTTCTGTCTGCTATGCTACTCTTCAGCCTGCTACTTTTCTTCTTAAAAACAATCCACAGTCTTCTCTGTGTGTGAAAGAGAGAAAAAGCAATCCCGTATTCATGGCCCAATTCCCAGTAGGTCATGGAAAAGGAATTCACAATATCTGAGGGTTTTTATGAATTTATGCAGCTCATAGTCTTCAAGAACAGATGATGAGTGTCTTTCAGTTTCCCATCATCAAAAGGGAAACACAAACTTATTTTTTTTTTGTGAATTCAGAGTTTGAAACTGCATTATATGGTCAGTGTAGACTTCCAACACAGTTTAACTGCCATACGAATCTCACTGAACATATAATGCAGATTCAAACTTCATTATATGGCTGCATAGATGGAGTCTAGGGCTAGATTTATACTGCCAAATAATGAAGGTTGAACTGCATTATATGATCGATTAGATCCATATAATGCAGTTCAAACTGCCTTATTTGGCAATGTAGATTCTGGCTCAGAATCACTAGGTTCTCTAGTATGTCTTTGGCCCCCATCTACACTGCATTATATGGTTGGTATAGAGTCATATAATGCAGTTCAATGTATTTAAACTGCATTAGATGTATATCTACACTGTCCATATAATGCAGTTTGAACCTGCATTATACAAAAGTGTAGATGGGGCCTCTGTGGTCAATGTTTGCTACATGTTGACCATAGAATCATGCTGGATGATCTAGACATTCTTCCAGAGTACATCTCTCTAGAAACTTCTAGGTCAGTGGTTCTCAACCTGTGAGTCCCCAGGTGTTTTGGGCTATAAATCTCAAAAATCCCAGCCAGTTTAGCAGCTGTTAGGATTTTTGGGAGTTGAAAGCCAAAACATCTGGGAACCCACAGGTTGAGAACCACTGCTCTATGTCGTCTAGTGCAATTCCTTGATCAAGTTCTACAGGAGGACCTAGAGCAGTGGTTATCAACCTATGGGTCCCCAGATGTTTAGGCCTTCAACTCCCAGAAATCTTAACAGCTGGTAAACTGATTGGTATTTATGGGACCTGTAGGCCATAACACCTGGGCACCCACAGGTTGAGAACCGCTGATCTAGAGATTCCTAGTAGGGCTAGGCGGTTTCGTTCGTTAATTTCGTAATTCATTATTAATTCGTATTTAAATTAGCTTACGATCCGATATTGAGCCATGCAGGAATAGTGTGAGGAGTAATTAAAAATCGAAACAATTTTTCCAATTGTTTCGAAATTGTTTCGTAATTGGTTCAAAATTGTTTTGGAATTGTTTCGGAATTGTTTCATAATTATTTCCGTATGTCTGGTGCAAGTTTTTTAGTTGTTGTTTGTTTTATCAGTGATAAAAAATAAATTAACACACCAGCAGTCAACAACAGAGGGAGAGGGAAGCTTCAGAAGTTCCCCCTGTCCCATTTGGAGGGGTTTTTAGCATATTGTGCAATCGCGTCCGCCATTAACGAATCAGTTCGAAATTAACGAAATTTCGTAAATAACAAAATTTTGAAATCTCAAAATTTCGGAAGTATTTGGAATTTGGAAACGCTAGTGCCCCCTGGAAACGAATCGAGTTTAGAAACAAATTTTTCCGTGGTTACCCAGCCCTAATTCCTAGATAGTTGTTTTCTCAGGTAAAACATGTTATGGATATTCCACTTTTGCAGGGTTTCTGCACTCCTAACCCCAGAAAAATGTGAAGGGTTGACTTTATATACGATTGGGTGAACTCTCTCTTTAAGTCAGGCATCCACTTGGATCTTTCCTGGGTATGGTTCCAGACATTTTGCAACATTTCATACAGTTTTTGTTGCCAACTTCATACCAAACCAGATCCTTTCTTCTTTTTTTTAAATTCATCTATTAAACTGCACAGGAAGCCAGTCATCAAAATGATATTGTAGTCCACCTTCATGAGCAATAATATCCCACCTGCAACAATTCTCTATCATCAACATCCCCATCTTCGTCATCTTACTCAGAGGTCAGAAAATAAAAGCAATACAGATTGACAGAACCAGCGTCAAGAGAAACAAACACATCAGATTCAAAGGAAGAATTTTAAACAAGCTCAATGGGCTTTTACAGGTGAATGCTTTGAACAAACACAATGCAGCAGTATTGTAAGGCGAAACAGGGCCGGATGTTATTCGTGAGCCAAAGAGCCACTACCACTGCTGTGTTGTCGTATCTGTTATTGAAAGCCAATAACCTGGAAGATAGTACACATAGAGAGCTACACAAAAAGAAAACTGATAATTTAGAAAAGTAACTTTTACAAACATGCTTTTTTCTTGGACAGGTAAAAAAATAAGCAAAAGAAAAGAGTTTGGAAGAAACTTGACACATCAAAGCAATATAAGATCAGAGTTCTCAACAACAAGGACTTGATTCTCTAAAATAGAAGAGTCTGTGCATAAGTTTTTCTTAAAACATGAAAAACACTTCTTATGGAGAAACAAGGCCAGAAAAGTGCTTGCAATTCCGTGTTTGTATAGTGACCAGCCAGATAAAAGCTCATATGATCAACAACCCCACCAGCAGCACCTGGCATTTATTAGTACATTTCCTTTTCATTGAGAGATAAAAGAAACAATAGCCTTAATGATCCAAGAACATATTACACCATAAGCCACTTTAAAAAACAAAGGAGGGAGCGGAGGTGGGAGATACCTCCAGCCGGAGGGGCTCTCTCTCTCTCTTGACCCCAATGGCTGAAGAGAAAGTCAGGAGAAGAGGCGACTTTTGGTGCACACACTGGGGTCTTCAGACACGCCTCCGGACCCGAAGCGGGCCAGGCGTGGCGGCTCCGCCCCTTGGCCCACCCACAGATTGGGGAGAGGAGAGGAGGCGGGTGGAGCACCGGGGGATCGGGAAAGGGAGCCAGTCATGGGGAAGGGATTGAACACGGAGAACGATTGAGCGCCGGCTCTGCTCACGCACCCAGTGGCCGAGTAGAGCAGGAACGAGAGGGGCTAGGCGAGGCTCAAGGGCCCGGCCCCTTTGGGAAGAGGATCACCTGGCAGCGAGGCTAGAAAGCCGAGGCTCCCCCTGGACTGCTAGGGCTGTTGTGAGCTGAGGGAGCGCTCCTCAAGTGGCGATCGATGGGCATTTACAGAGGCGCCTCTGCGCCCCTGGCAAAAAAAGTGTTCTGCAACTGCTTACTTTGTGTAATGGACGAGCCGCCCCTGCAATATAGCAAGTGTGGGCAATCGACCAACAGGTCTGTATCTGGACATCTTCTCAGGACCCAGGGTTTGTTTGTTTGTTTGTTTGTTTTGCCCCTGATTAAAGTGTGTGATTCGGTGCTGTCTGGAACCATCCTTGTCAAATGGAATTGTCACCAAATAATTTTCTTCTAATGAGTACAAACATACACACAAACATGTATGCACTCTGCCCATTTGACAAAGTGTGATATGAAAAGATTTGCATGAGTCGCCTGAGGGCTGTAAAGCAGTATATAAATAAAGTAAATAAATAAATAAATAAATAAATGTGTCTGCCATAAGAGATGGGACAACAAAACAAAATATCCCACCTGAATTCTAATTTAAAAAAAAATTAAAGATCGCCCCTTTTCTCTCTCCCTGCCAATTTTAAACAATTATTTTTAAATTGGCATTTTATAGGCATGGATGATTTTAATGGTTAATGGCTTGTGCTTTAATAATAAGCTTATATGCTTTGATCTATTAAATAGTTGTTTGTGGGTCATGTAATATTATACAAAAATTTTGGAAAAGCATATTCAAAGAAATAATAAAAATAGAGACTGAGATTACACCAAAATTAGCATTATTGCTTATACGTGATAATATAATTCCCTTACAAGAGGAGAAAGAATTGGTTTCTAATTTGATAACAGCAGCTAAATTGTTAATAGCAAAAAACTGGAAAGAAAAAAAAGAATTTCAATTAGAAGAATGGTATAGGAAAATTTGGAATATAGCAATTAATGATGAGCTAACTTGCAATATTAAAATTAAAAAGGGGAATATGTAAACAAACAGACTTTTGGAAAATATGGGGAAAATGTATTGAGTATGTGTTTAATGAGGGAAAGGGGTTTAATGAGGGCAAGAGAAACAATCGTATTTTGGAATGGTGAAACAACATGAGTTGGTTGGTCCTGGTGGAGGGGGCACAAACTAAGGGTAAGGGGAAGAGGGGGAAAATGGTATAATTATTATTATAAAGAAATACAATATGTATAAGCGGATAAAAGGTGTGTGATAGAGTTATATGTAGCATTAGTTGTAATGGAAATTTAAAAATAATGATAAGAAATATGATTAAATATGTTTTTGATGTTTATTTACTGTTATATTGTATATAATATGACATACTCTTTTGTCTAAGATCCTGTTCGATTTTTAGTTGCTCCTGAATGGTTCAATATCGGATTGTAAGCCACTTTAAATACGAATTATTAAAGAATTACGAAATTAACGAACGAAACCGCCCAGCCCTAATATATATATATATATATATATATATATATATATATATATATATATATACATATATATATATCCAATTCTGTGTTATACTTTGCTTCGATGAGAGGCAGATAAGAAATACATTTTACATTGTCTTATTAATATCTGTTTAAATTCCCTAGCTAGAAGTGTAAAGTGAAATGATGTGCATGCTATGACAGTACATTTCCCACTATCTCTCTAATTTTAATCTAGACCAACAGTGGGCAGCTGCTGGAGGTTAGAGGGACACCTTAGTTCATTGGGAGGCATTGGAGGGCTGTATTCCTAATGAAGAAGCAATAAACATTTTCCCAGGGAATCCTGGGTGAGTTGAATGTGCCACAGCAATGGTACAGGAAAAGGTACAGGAAAAGAGGGTGGCATCATTGTCCTGTGTAGACAGCAGATCAGTTCATTTTGAAACTGGGTTGTGGTTTGGACTCAACTCAACATAGCTATGGAGTTTCAAAAAAACTTTGGAGTATCCCCTGATTATGCATAACATGGTGTTAAACTTGTTTTTTTTTTCCTGATTCACTCCACAATAACTACCAGAAATCTCTGGATATCACTTGAACAGGAGGAGGAGGAGGAGGAGAGGAAGAAAGAGAAGGAGGAGGAGAAGGAGAAGAAGGAGGAGAAGAAGGAGGAGGAGGAGGAGATGGAGGAGAAAGAGAGGAAGAAAGAGAAGGAGGAAGAAAGAGAAGGAGGAGGAGGAGGAGGAGGAGGAGGAGGAGGAGGAGGAGAAGGAGAAGGAGGAGGAGAAGGAGAAGGAGAAGGAGAAGGAGAAGGAGAAGGAGAAGGAGAAGGAGAAGGAGAAGGAGAAGGAGAAGGAGATGGAGGAGATAGAGGAGAAAGAGAGGAAAAAAGAGAAGGAGGAGGAGGAGAAGGAGAAGAAGGAGAAGGAGGAGGAGATAGAGGAGATAGAGGAGAAAGAGGAGAAAGAGAGGAAGAAAGAGAAGGAGGAGGAGGAGGAGGAGGAAGAGGAGGAGAGAGGAGGAGGAGGAGGAGAAGGAGATGGAGGAGAGGGAGGGGAAAGAGAGGAAGAAAGAGAAGGAGGAGAAGGAGGAGAAGGAGAAGGAGGAGAAGGAGGAGAAGGAGAAGACTTACTTCCTCCTTCCCCCAAACTCAGCTTTTTAAAACAAGTACATTAGGAAGCCAGTGATAAAGTTGCTGAGAAACTACTTCTTAGTTTGAGATATTAAGGTTCCCAACTGTTACTTCTTCAGCCATGCAAGAGCCCCTTGGTATATGACCTTGGTTGTTTTTCCAAAGGCTGTAAACATCCTGATTTTTTTTTTGCATGCTTCCCCCTTCTCCCCTTTGCTCTCTTTTATACTTCCATCTCTCTTTGCTCCCTTGTCAGGAGACAGAAGATGAAAAAAGCTGGCAGCTTTTAAAATGATTGTCTTTTGTTTTCATGTATAAGACCCCACATGTCATATTTTCGAAAGATCTTGTATGTGTCAGAACTGCCTCATCTCCAGTCGTAAAAGATTCCCTTTCTTGTCTTTTTTTTTCCAGGTGCAAGCCTCTGTGTGTGTGCTATTTCCTTTCAAATCTTTTACTATACTGCTGCTCAACTGCTGCATTCAGCATCATTACTCTAGCTCCTTCCAGTGGTAAATCACAATGTACAGAAAGCAATAAAACACGTACTTTCCTGCTTCTTCAATATTTCCACACCATAGTGGCATTGAGGGGAGCAAATATTACAACTCCATTTGTTCAGAACCCTTACAAAAAGTACAAGCACAGCCAAAATTTATTAGGATTTCCAAATGAGCCAGCACTGTACACAAACAAAGCCACAACGTTTTTGCCATTTCATTTAGTTGAAAAATGGCTTTGGAACTTGCTCCTCACTTTGGCAACACTTTGGCTGGGAAGCTTTGTAAAGTAAGATTGCTTACCTGTAACCATGTTTCTTCTAGTGGTTAACTGTGAAATTCACACCTGTGGTATTTCCCTGCGTCCACGCAGCTGACTCGGATCTTTCTTGAAAGCTTTTCCTAATTAGGGACTCGAGCCCCGCCCATCTACTCCTAATAAAGCCAGGCAGCGGGGCTTGGAGCCTTAGTTCTGTACCGCGAAAGACAGTCGGAGATAAAAGGCATGACAGAATGTGGGGAGGATGGGCGGGTTGTGTGAATTTCACAGTTAACCACTAGAAGAAACATGGTTACAGGTAAGCAACCTTACTTTCTTCTGCGTGGTACTGTGAAATCCACACCTGTGGTAGACTAGCGAGCAGTCCCACGGATGGTGGGTGTCATGCTAGTGCAGAAAAAAGTATGGGCAGCTGTCCTCCAAAAACAGAAACAGCTGATAGGCGTGGCACCAAGCCACAGTGGCATTTTGCTGCCACAAGCTCTACCAGTTCCTGGTTCTGTAAAGGGGTGGTAGGCTGTTTAAAAGTCTTCTTCCCTCCTGCTTTCTGAGCGAGGGGAACAGAAGAAAAAGAAGGTAAGTTACTGCCCATTGCCAAAGGCAAAAAAGCCTGCGCCTCAGAGGACACGACACTTTTTTTATTTATTTAGAGGGAGGGAGTGGGTTTGTCCTCCCACTAGCAAGAAACACAAAGGGGGTGGGAGTCACCCTGGAGCAACTTCCCCCCATAAGCCATACATTTCCAAGTTGAAGAAAATGCCATACTGGCCTGAATAGGATAAACAAAGGTCCCAGAATACAAGTTGGAATTGCTGTCTGTTAGAGTAGTCAAACTGGAGTCCTTGAGTCAAACCAATAGTTGTTTTAGGAGAGAACACCGAGTTGTTGCTGCTTTCACGGAGAAAAGGAACTAAGGCTCCAAGCCTTATTAGGAGTAGATGGCTTTATTAGGAGTAGATGGGCGGGGCTGGAGTCCCTAATTAGGAAAAGCTTTCAAGAAAGATCCGAGTCAGCTGCGTGGACGCAGGGAAATACCACAGGCGTGGATTTCACAGTACCACGCAGAAGAAACAATACGATGCTATATTGGTAAAATATAGATCTACCTACACTCATGCATATATTGCAACGCCAGACAGGCACTCAAATAGTGCAGTTGGTTTTCACATTTTGTACACTTTACAAAATGTAATGAAACTATTTTATTTTCTCATTTATTCTTGACAACATTGGTAGGAAAAGCCAAAGTAACAAACAACCAATGTTGTTCAAACAGTCATTAAAATGAATCATTGTCTTAAATTTGGGTAATAATTATCTTGGATACATAATAGAGAAACTCAGCATGAGTTAATTGAAAAGGAAGCCTAGAAAATCTCAGTGATAAAGAAGTGTGTTTTTTCCCTCCCTTTTAAAGTTATGGATAATGCTCATCAATTGGAAAATGCAAGTGTAAATAAAACAAACTGGTCTCCTTTGGGGAGTTGCAGAGAGATCTGTAAAGTGATACGATGGGATTATACGACGGCAACGTTGCATAGCTTGAGACACCTGAGTTATAAAAAGTAAAGTCAGATCTATAGGAGCAACAATAAATTATGGTGCCCTGCACACATATTAACAACCCTTGGCAGATCAGTAATCACAGCAATAAAATGTCAGGGGAGAACAAATGTGACCATTTATTTGATTATAAAGTGCCGAAGAGTGTTCTGCTGGCCAGATTACTCAACAGGCTAATGCTTCAAATGGCTCTTTTCAATCAGGGGGCATCATTAGACAGAGGGATACTGGAGTGAGATTGATGAACATAAAAGATCATGAGGAAGTTAATGCCATGCAAAAGCTCCTTATATTTGTTTAGCCTCATTTGGTTTTGGTTTTAATGTTTTAGCATTTGGGACATAGTGGAACATTTGCCCTACAGAAATGTAGCCCAAAGCGGCTATGAAGGGTCCAGCAGAGGAACAACAACAACAAAAACTCAGTCAAGCTTCATTAACCTGACTTTTAGGCTAGCAGGAGGACCTGACTGAAGACTGCCCAAGTCATATTCCTCAGCCCAGTGTAGCTTCTTCAACACTTGACTGGAGCCCCATCTACACTGCCTTTATAATGCAGATTATTTATTTATTTATTTAAAAGTTTTATATACTGACCTTCTCACCTCTCCTTCCAACCATAATATACATACAGTCAATAAAACATCATACTTCATATTGCAATAAAACATTAAAACATTAAAACAGCAAAACAGCAATTACATTCAATAAATACAATGGTCAGTCGTCCCACTAAATTTGATGTTCATCATCCTTCATCCATATCTCAGGGTATTGGCTCACTCATCGAATGCCTGAGTCCATAACCATGTCTTCACCTGCTTCCTGAATGTCAGGATAGAAGGGGCAGTTCTGATCTCCAGTGGGAGAGAGTTCCAGAGTCGAGGGGCCACCACCGAGAAGGCCCTGTCCCTCGTCCCCACCAGACGCGCTTGCGAGGCCGGTGGGACCAAGAGCAGGGCCTCTCCAGACGATCTTAATAATCTTGATGGTTCATAGGGGAGAATACGTTCGGGGATTATAATATTGTGTTTTTGTGATGGTGCGAGTGGCGCCACGTATGTGTAAAACTGTTAGTTGCAAGATTTAAACTGTTGTATCATGCTTAATCCTGCCTTTTTGCCCTGCTTATGTATAGTTGGATTGATTGGTTATTTATAGCTGTCAATCAATGCTGTTTGCTCCAGTTGAAGTGCTTTCTCAAGCTCAATTGTTTGGCTCCACCTCTTCCTGGAGAAGGGGAGTGCTTCTGTGCTGGTACAACTGATGGATACTCCACCTCAGACATCAGAAGAGCTGCAAAACCGAGAACAAGCCACGAGAGTAAAGATGAAGATCCACCCAGAGGAAAAGTGTTCTTGCCATACATCAAGGGAACCACTGACCGCATAGGGAAACTGATGAGGAAACACAACATACAAACCACTTACAGACCCACCAAGAAAATCCAACAAATGCTACATTCAGCAAAGAACAAGAGGGATCCTCTCACTTCTGCAGGAGTCTACCGTGTACCATGCAGCTGTGGACAAGTCTACATAGGGACCACCAAACGCAGCGCCCAGACACACATCAAGGAACATGAAAGGCACTGCAGACTACTCCAACCAGAGAAATCAGCCATAGCAGAGCACCTGATGAACCAACCTGGACACAGCATATTATTTGAGAACACAGAAGTGCTGGACCACTCTCACAACCACCATGTCAGACTACACAGAGAAGCCATTGAAATCCACAAGCATGTGGACAATTTCAACAGAAAGGAGGAAACCATGAAAATGAACAAAATCTGGCTACCAGTATTAAAAAAACTCAAAAATTACAACAGCAAAACAACAGGGGGGAAACAAACAGGCACATAAAATCACTCTCAACAAAAGATTCCCCCCATGCCCTTCCAAACCATTGAATGCTAATCAAGGTGATCAGCTGAAACATTCACAGCTAGCCCCAGCAAACAAAAGTCCTTTGTCTCACCCTGGTCATTCCACAGATATATAAACCCATTTTTCCTACTTCCAACAGACCTCACTACCTCTGAGGATGCTTGCCATAGATGCAGGCGAAACGTCAGGAGAAAAATTGCCTCCAGAACATGGCCATATAGCCCGGAAAAACCTACAACAACCCAGTGATTCCGGCCATGAAAGCCTTCGACAATACATTATTATTATTATTATTATTATTATTATTATTATTATTATTATTATTATGCCCACCCCTGCTACAGGCCTGATGTTGGAACATGAGGAAGGAGGATGAACAAGAAAATGGAAAATGTGTTAAATCAGTGATTACTTAGGGATTGATGATCATATTCCTCAAAATTGTATTGACATTTGATGAAATTCAACCGTTCCGACTGAGAAGGATAACACCCATCCTATGAATTTTCAGTTCAAATAAAATTTCCTAAAAATAAAGTTTTTGTTAAAGGTTGGGCTGATCTTTAGTTCTGATGAATTGCATTACAAAACAAGCACACATAATTAATAGATTCTAATTTGCCCCATGATTATTCATGTGTTATTTGAATATCACCTTACTGACCCAGGCAAAGTTGAGAAAATTTTCATGTTACATTTTGATCAGCCAATGGATACGTCTTTGTTTAGCAGTAAAGAAGTCATAGTCCCTGGGCTACATGAAGGCTCTTGGCCTTTAAAAAGGCTAACTGACAATCCGCTGACCTTTGAAAGAGCAAGTTTCCCTTTATAGCTCTTGATCAGAATCCCAACTTTAGTTTCAGCATGAAACTATATATACATTTCAGAAAAGTTTTCTGCTTCAATGTCCAAACAACCTCAATATCGCCATCACAGCTATGCTGAAACTGAGGTCTTAACTGAACATCCAAATAGTTATTTAAAATATTTTATTGGAAATGAATATCCTTTATCTGATTTGTTGTTGATCTACTCCTTTAGGCTTCATGTCAATCTACCATTTGTCAAAATATATGATCCTGTGCTATTCTTTGTCATTTCTGGCTGAATAACAAATTTTGATAATATTTTGACTTTGGTATTTTAGCAATTATATTTTGTGGCAGTTTCATTCAGGATGCTATGTTTGTGACCCTATAGCCACTTTTCCTTCCATCAGTAAATATATAGCTTTACAAATGTAGCAATTCATACAATTGTATCTGTGCTGTCGCACGCTGGGTCTGTGCATAAGACTGTAGACAGGACATAAATTCTGTGTGCCCAACGGGACGCCGGGGCTGCCTCAGATTAAAGGCCTTTGGATTTCCTTAAACAGAGTCTTTAGATTGCTTAAAGGTTCAACAAAGTTCTTTATTAATGAAAACAAACAGGTACTTTAAGGCTTTCTTAACAGTCTACTGGCTCTCTCTCAATCTTGTCTACAGGGAACCGGCACTATCTTAATAACTGTAACTAATGGGGAAATCCTTAACTTCTAATCTGGGCAGTCTGTCTTTGCCTCTGTTGGCGTGGAGCCCCTGCACCCGGTACCAACTGCTTCTGGCTTCCGCGAGTGACCCTTACCAAGCAGAGCTTTGTAGACTTCCAGGGAAAAAGGAGTTCGGATTTCAGTGATGGCTGACTGAAGTCCCTCAGCAAAGGAGTTGTAAGGCTGTATGATCCTCGGCCAAGCTGTGGGCTGTATAACCCCGGCCAAGCTGTAGAAGACTAAGCTTTCTACAGGAGCTCTTGGTATTATGTCCTGCATGAAAGGCTTCTCTGTGTGGACTGAACCCAAAAAGGCTCCTATTCCCTCCAAAACCCCAAAAAAGGGGGCGGGACCAGGGAACCTAACTATAATTGACAGGTGGCTTGCCCTATGATTGCAGCCAAAAGAAGCCACCTATCTGCAGAATCCCTGAAACTTAGGACTACAACAAACATTAAATGCAAAGCAAACAAAATTGGAGCTCCTGGTGCAGTTGTACCTGCACAGTATCAATCTTGTTAATAAGCGGCTTCTTATGGTGATTTTGTGATTTCTTCTTGTTTTTGTGATTATGTCTTCTTTTATTGTATTTTTATCTAGAAGAGGTTGATGTTGTGTTAAGTACATTTCTCTGTATCTGTGATTAAACAAAAAACAAAAACAAAACAAGAATCAGATTTCCAAAAAGGAAAAAAAAAAGAATGAATACATGGAAAAACTATATATAGAGAGATGTGTCCATTTTCTCAAATGCAGCAAAGGGAATCTATGTTGCTAAAAATATGTTGCCATCAGGGTTGTCCTTATTTGTTTTCAAATTATAACCCATCTCCTCATATGGTGCTGTCTTCCGAGATCTTTTAATCATCCAGAGATATGAAGTCATCCAGAAGACAGGATCAGAATATAAAATGACTTTAACCGATTAGATTGCTGGGCCAAAATTAACAAAATGAATTTCAACAAGGAGAAATGTAGGATACTTCACTTAGTCAGAAAAAAAATGAAATGCACAGGTACAGTATTTGTGATGCCTGTCTTCATGACAGAGAAACATGTAAAAAAGATCTTGGATTCTTAGTGGACAACAAGTTGAACATGAGCCAACCGTATGATGCAGCAGCTAAAAAAGCCAATGGGATTTGAGGCTGCGTCATAGGAATATAGTGTCAAGATCAAAGGAAGTCATGACCCTCTAATCTGCTTTGCTCAGACCTCACCACTTCTGGGTACCACAATTCAAGAGAGATACTGATACTGACAGGCTTTGTATTTCAAGGTGCAAAGATTACTGCAGATGCAGACTGTGGCCAGGAAATCAGAAGACGCTTACTTCTTGGGAGGAGAGCAATGTCCAATCTCGATAAAATAGTAAAGAGTAGAGACATCAGACTGGCAACAAAGATCCGCATAATCAAAGCCATGGTATTCCCTATGGATGTGAGAGCTGGACCTTAGGGAAGGCTGAGCGAAGGAAGATAGATGCTTTTGAGCTGTGGTGTTGGAGGAAAGTTCTGAGAGTGCCTTGGACTGCGAGAAGATCCAACCAGTCCATCCTCCAGGAAATAAAGCCCGACTGCTCATTGGAGGGAAGGAGACTAGAGACAAAGTTGAAGTACTTTGGCCACATCATGAGGAGACAGCAAAGCCTAGAGAAGACAATTACGCTGGGGAAAGTGGAAGGCAAAAGGAAGAGGGGCCAACCAAGGGCAAGATGGATGGATGGCATCCTTGAAGTGACTGGACTGACCTTGAGGGAGCTGGGGGTGGTGACGGCCGACAGGGAGCTCTGGCGTGGGCTGGTCCATGAGGTCACGAAGAGTCGGAGATGACTGAACGAATGAACAAATGATTCTATGTGTGTTGATGCTTTTAGTCCTCCCCTTTAATATTTCAATTATGGGATTGCATTTTAATCTTCCAAAGCCAAGGCTTCCTCTTTCAATTCTATATGTCCACAAACCAATACTGACTGTCGCAATGAAACCAGCAACCAAATAATCAAAGGTTTGTCTCATTTCATTCTACCCAGATATTGTTTAATGAGTTTCACCAGATACAATTTTCTGATTAAAATAAAGCTGATTAAAAAGTAAATTAAAAGTAAACTCTACATTGATTGTTTTCTATTGTTGTTTTTTTAATCAGGCTGGTTGTATCAATCTGAAATATGTTTGAGTTCAATTTTGTTTTTTTCTAAGATCATGCCTGTCAAGATATTTGATGTTGATTTCACTGTGGCATCTGGGAGTCAGAATTGTGGGGCCAATGAAATAAAATAAAAATAGCACAATGTTGCCCATGTGGGAAGGGGAGGGCTTTGCTAAATAAATGCAAATCAACAATATGACTTGGAATGCATGATATTAATTAGATGCTGATGTGGATCCTTGGGCTTTTGGTGCTTAATACATGTGAGACCTTGTAGAAAGATGTTAATAGTGATGATGGATGGATGAGCATGATGATTATTTTAAAGCTCTGTAATGCAATTCTGTGCATGTCTGCTAACTTTCCGAGGGCCTTAAAAAGTGAACTGAGTTTTCATTTTGACAAGAAGAAAATATGCAATTTTTTTACCCTCAATCAAACTCGACACATTTGCTACCCGATGTAACTTTCCTCAACAAGGAGCACTCTGAGCCCCCTTCCACACGGCTGTATAAAATCCACACTGAACTGGGTTATATGGCAGTGTAGACTCAGATCGTAGAATCATAGAATCAAAAGTTGGAAGAGACCTCATGGGCCATCCAGTCCAACCCCCTGCCAAGAAGCAGGAATATTGCATTCAAATCACCCCTGACAGATGGCCATCCAGCCTCTGTTTAAAAGCTTCCAAAGAAGGAGCCTCCACCACACTCCGGGGCAGAGAGTTCCACTGCTGAACGGCTCTCACAGTCAGGAAGTTCTTCCTCATGTTCAGGTGGAATCTCCTTTCTTGTAGTTTGAAGCCATTGTTCTGTGTCCTAGTCTCCAGGGAAGCAGGAAACAAGCTTGCTCCCTCCTCCCTGTGGCTTCCTCTCACATATTTATACATGGCTATCATATCCCCTCTCAGCCTTCTCTTCTTCAGGCTAAACATGCCCAGCTCCTTAAGCCACTCCTCATAGGGCTTGCTCTCCAGACCCTTTATCATTTCAGTCGCTCTCCCCTGGACACATTCCAGATAATCCAGTTCAAAGCAGATACTGTGGATTATCCACCTTGATATTCTGGATTATATGGTTGTGTGGAAGGACCCTGAAGATCATAATTGTAACCAACAAAAATAGATATGCAAATACTTTTTATTATCTGTAATTCCATCATTAGTGCATATTGTGCACAATAAGACAAATGTCTTATCTCACCATCTATTCCCAGATCTGTACTCCAACATCTATATAAATAAAAATGTAATGTTCGTTTCTGCTACTCACAGAACTCAGAAACCACTGGGGCAATTGACAGCAAATTTGGACACTATGTCCCTAACAACCCAATGTATGTTCTCCACTAAAAAAACCCAATGAAAACCAAAAGCAGAAAGGACTTCTAAACTGTATGTCCACAAAGGAGAAACTGATTGTCTACTGAGACCCATGGCCATTCCTCCCTGCTCAGCCGGCCGTTAAAGCCAGGCGCACGTGCACAGCCACACACACACAGACAAGCGAGTGAGGTGGAGGCAATCTCCTCCTCCTTTCCTTGTTGGAAGAGGAAAGGGCGGATGAGTGCCAGCAGCAGCAACGGAGCAAGGAAGAAGGGGAGGAGGAGGAGGAGGAGGGAGAGGGGGAGGGGGAGCAGGCGAGGAAGGTCCACAGTGCTTGAATGAAGGACCTTCCTTCTCTTCCTCCCATCCCTTCTTTTCTCCCTGTTGTGTCTCAGAATAAGATTCACCTTGCTCTCTACAACAAACCAGCCACAGTTGTGAGGTATATAGTTTATTGTGAGATTTCCAAACAAAAGGCAGTTCATAAGCAGTGAAAAGATCAATAATACAGGTTAAAATCCAATATAATCCATATTGCCAAAGCAGGAGACTTGAAGCACAGGTTCAGTATAAAGTCCATGAAATAGCATGAAGCAGCCTTCCCCAAGGCCAATAGCCGGAGCTAGCCATAAAGCAACGTTGGAACTGACACCCAAAAATCTCCAGAGCAGAGCATATATTCACTAAACATCAAAACAATCAGCTTTCCCACCAACCTGATGATCTCAACACTTGGCTGCAATCCGTGGGCTCCGTCTCAACACCTGGGCACCTTGACCCTGGTTCTCAGCGTCTGTCTTATCATCTGCATTCCTTTCCTGTGAGAACTCCGGCCTCTCTACAGATACAGGCTGTGACTGAGAAAACTGAAAGCCAACATCATCAGCTGCACTCTCTGCACTCTCACTCTCATCCCCATCATGCTGTTGTTGTTGAACCACAACACTCCCCTTCCTTCCTTCCTTCCTTCCTTCCTTCCTTCCTTCCTTTCCTTTCCTTTCCTTTCCTTTCCTTTCCTTTCCTTTCCTTTCCTTTCCTTTCCTTCTTTCCTTCTCCTTCTTTTGCTTCTTTCCCACCTTCCCTTCCTTCCTGTCCCTCCTTCCTTCTTCCTTTCCTTCCTTTCCTTCCTCCCCCCCTTTCCTTCTTCTTTCCCTTTCTTCATTTCCTTCCCCTTCATTTCCCTCCCTCCCTCCTTTCTTCATCCCCCTCCTTTCTTTCCCTCCTTCCTTCCTCCTTCCTTCTCCTCCATCCCTCCCTGTCCCTCCTTCTTTCGTTTCCTTCCTTTCCTTCTTTCCCTCCCTCCCTTCCTTTTTCCTTCCTTCATGTCCCTCCTTCCTTCCTTCTTCCTTTCCTTCTTTCTATGTAAGATATAAATACAATATTAAATGGAAGGGACAGTCACGAAGTAACGAGAGAAGGAGGGAAAGAGGGAAGGAAGAAGGAAGGAGGGAAAGAAGGAAAGAAAGAAAGATAGACAAGCAGGGAAGGAGAGAAGGAAATAAAAAAGTGAAAGGAAAAGGAGAGGGAAGGAAGGAGAGAAGGAACGAAAGATAGGGAAGAAAGAAAGGAAGAAAGGAAGTAACCAAAGAGCAAAGAAAGGGAGGAAAGAAACTGGTAGAGATGATGAGAGATAGGGAAAGAAAAAGAGGAAAGGAAGGAAAGAGGGAAGGAAGGAAAGAAAGAGGGAGGGAAGGTAGGCCACAGCAACATGTGGCGGGTACAGCTAGTAGCATTATAAAAACACAGCAGTGTCAATTATATTATTTATACATTATTCTCATTTAGTCCATTACACAAAATATTGTAATTTACTCATAAATTACTCAATCAGAATCTATTTTGGATGTTTGGTGGTTTAAATTCACAATTGCCTTTTCACATGAAACTAATAAATGACTTCTAAATTTTATCAACTAGATTTCCCGTCAGTTCCATGGATTTGAACCCCAGTGTCTAATTTAATACAAACTTTAATGTTCCATACCATGCAGGATCTGCATAAAGTACGTTCTTCGTGAAATAAGAATAAGAAGTCAATTGATATTTCTGGAACCTCTAGATCTGTGGAGTTGGTTGGTTGTTGGAGTGTGTCAAATTATTGCCAGTACTAAAACCATGAAGAAAAGACTCTCTGCAACCCTTCAAGTTGTCTTTAAATTTGGACAATTGATCTTCTCTTTCTCTTTCAAGTTTTCCTTATTCTGTTTGGGAGTGGCAAATAAATGTGAAAAAGGAACACAGACAACTTCAGTTTGCATATCACTGTTGTTTTTCCTCTATATTGCAATCAATAATTTAACAGAGTGCATTGTATGAAAAAGTGTATGTCAGAATTATTTTTTTCTTTGCCAGTTACTGCGATTCCAAAAGCTGCTTGTTTTATAAAAAGATGCAGTTGTCTGGGACTTTTGAGCAGGAAGACATAAAGATCATTTTGTCCAAATGTAAACTTGTATTAGTAAAGGGTATAGGAGCCCCCGGTGGCACAATGGGCTAAACCCTTGTGCCAGCAGGACTGAAGACCGACAGGTTGGAGGTTCGAATCTGGAAAGAGCATGGATGAGCTCCCTCTGTCAGCTCCAGCTCCACTTTGGCAGGAAAAACGAAATGCAAAGATACAGAATGGGGGACAATGCCTGGCTTGAGAGCAGTACGTTTGAAAAAGATCTTGGAGTCCTCATGGACAACAAGTTAAACATGAGCCAACAATGTGATGTGGCGGCAAAAAAAGCCAATGGGATTTTGGCCTGCATCAATAGGAGCATAGTGTCTAGAATAGATCTAGGGAAGTAATGCTACCCCTCTATTCCGCTTTGGTTAGACCACACCTGGAATATTGTGTCCAATTCTGGGCACCACAATTCAAGAGAGATATTGACAAGCTGGAATGTGTCTAGAGGAGGGCGACTAAAATGATATAGGGTCTGGAGAACAAGCCCTATGAGGAGCGGCTTAAGGAGCTGGGCATGTTTAGCCTGAAGAAGAGAAGGTTGAGAGGAGATATGATAGCCATGTATAAATATGTGAGAGGAAGCCACAGGGAGGAGGGAGCAAGCTTGTTTTCTGCTTCCTTGGAGACTAGGACACGGAACAATGGCTTCAAACTACAAGAGAGGAGATTCCATCTGAACATGAGGAAAAACTTCCTGACTGTGAGAGCCGTTCAGCAGTGGAACTCTCTGCCCCGGAGTGTGGTGGAGGCTCCTTCTTTGGAAGCTTTTAAACAGAGGCTGGATGGCCATCTGTCAGGGGTGATTTGAGTGCAATATTCCTGCTTCTAGGCAGGGGGTTGGACTGGATGGCCCATGAGGTCTCTTCCAACTCTTTGATTCTATGATTCTATGCGGGGACATGAGAAAAGCCTCCCACAAAGATGGTAAAACATCTGGGTGTCCCCTGGGCAACGTCCTTGCAGATGGCCAATTCACCAGAAGCAACTTGCAATTTCTCAAGTCGCTCCTGACATGAAAAATAATGGTATGGATTATAATTCTGAAGAGAGACCTATGAACGCTCCTCATGAAAGGATTGACACTCTTGTACTTTGCTGGGATGTAAAAATAGAAGGAGTGTTACAAACTGCAGTAGAAAACTTTGGGTTCAAATTATATTATGCAATCCTTTGGATGGTCACTGAGTAGAAGTAGATCTCCAGATTTTCACAAAACCATGTCCACTTTTTTTGCTCAAGAGAACCCAATCACCAGTAACCACCTTCATTGCTTCTGGTGTGAGAGAATTGGCTGTCTGCAAGGACATTGCCCAGGGGACGCCCGGATGTTTTTGATGTTTTATCATCCTTGTGGGAAGCTTCTCTCATGTCCCCGCATGAGAAGAGGGAGCTCATCCACGCTCTCCCCGGATTCGAACCTGCAACCTGTCGGTCTTCAGTCCTACCAGCACAAGGATTTAAGATTACTGCAGATGCAGACTGTGGCCAGGAAATCAGAAGATGCTTACTTCTTGGGAGAAGAGTAATGTCCAGTCTCGATAAAATAGTAAAGAGTAGAGACATCAGACTGGCAACAAAGATCCGCCTAGTCAAAGCCATGGTATTCCCTGTAGTAACCTACGGATGTGAGAGCTGGACCTTAGGGAAGGCTGAGCGAAGGAAGATCGATGCTTTTGAGCTGTGATGTTGGAGGAAAGTTCTGAGAGTGCCTTGGACTGCGAGAAGATCCAACCAGTCCATCCTCCAGGAAATAAAGCCCGGCTGCTCACTGGAGGGAAGGATACTAGAGACAAAACTGAAGTATTTTGGCCACATCATGAGGAGACAGCAAAGCCTAGAGAAGACAATGATGCTGGGGAAAGTGGAAGGCAAAAGGAAGAGGGGCCGACCAAGGGCAAGATGGATGGATGGCATCCTTGAAGTTACTGGACCGACCTTGAAGGAGCTGGGGGTGGTGGCGGCCAACAGGGAGCTCTGGCGTGGGCTGGTCCATGAGGTCACGAAGAGTCGGAGATGACTGAATGAATGAACAACAACAATCACCAGAAGTTACTTGCAGTTTCTCAAGTTACTCCTGACACGACCAAAAAAACCCAAAAAAACCCTTCATTGCTAGAGCTTCCTAAGACATCTCCTGAAAGAACATTCCCCTTTCTCTAGTTCTACCATCAGAATTTCCTCTTTCAGGATGCATCTGCACCGTAGAATAAATGATCAGCGTAGCTTCATATCACGTAGTTCAATTTAGATATCTGTGTTATATGGATTTATACTGAACATATCGTGTAGTTTCGAACACAGTGGTTCTCAATCTTCCTAATGCCGCAACCCCTTAATAGAGTTTCTCATTTTGTGGTGACCCCTTGACCATAAAATTATTTTTGTTGCTACTTCATAACTGTAATTTTGCTACTGCTATGAATCGTAATGTAAATATCCAATATGCAGGATGTGTTTTCATTCACTGGACCACATTTGGCACAAATACTTCAATACCCCCAAATTTGAACACTGGTGAAGTTGGGGAGGGGGGTGATTTTGTCATTTGGGAGTTGTAGTTGCTGGGATTTGTATTTAACCCGCCACCAAAGAGTATTCTGAATTCCAACTCAATGGAATATAACCAAATTTGACATACAGAACTCCCATGACCAACAGAAAATATTGGAAGGGTTTGGGGGGGCATTGACCTTGAATTTTGGAGTTGTAGTTCACCTACATCCAGAGAGCACTGTGGACTAGGACAATGATAGATCTGGACCAAACTTGGCACGAAGACCCAATATGCCCAAATGTGTACACTGGTGGGGTTTGGGGAAAATAGACTTCACATTTTGGAGTTGTAGTTGCTGGGGTTTGTAGTTGGCATACAATAAAAATCATTCTGAACCCCACCAATAATGGTCATGGAGGTTCCCACACAGAACCTCCATGACAAAAAGAAAATACTATGTTTTCCAACTGTCTTTGGTGACCCATCTGACATCCCCTCGTGACTCCCCAGGGGTCCCGACCCCCAGGTTGAGAAACACTGTTCTAACTGCATTATGTGCCAGTGTAGATCCAACCTGATTTGAGTCCCATGGAAGGAGAAAAGCAGTGGAATACATTCAACAAATAAAAAAAAATATCACTTAAGAAGATCCTAGTAGTTCAATATATCTCTTTTATCTGGGATGGGCAGTTGTTTTTGTGGTTGTGTGTGAAGATGGGCTTGTGCTTGCCTGGATTGGGGGGAGGTCTGTATTGTTTTACTAAAATTGCTAGAGTATATTTAAAAATCTCAAATCTAGCTTTATGGGCCAGAAAAGTTATAAAAGTGTGTAAGACTAATTGGTAGGGGCTCTCATTTTTTTTCCTAAAAGCCATTTATCCCAAACGTATTTTAAGATGCCAAAGATTCATGCTGGCATCTCCATGCAAACTGCAAAAGGATGGGCTCTTGTTTCAATTCTGCAAAACTACAAAAAAGCTTTAAACAATTATCCATTTCCACTTGTCTTCTAATCACATTTATATCTTTGTCTTTTGCTGGAGAGTGGGGACCAAAGCTTCCAGAACCCTTTTTCCTTCTTGTCTTGTAGCCACTGACTCAAGAAGAAGAAAAAGAGCACGAGGACTCCTGCTTTATCTCTCTAAATAGAGATTCATTGTGGCTTACACTAAAAACAATCTATATATATATATATAAATGCTCTGTGCATAATGAGTGCCTTAAAAAAAAAAAAAGAACCAATGAACGAAATCACACCTAATTTGGCAACAAAGCGTCTCACAACACAAGGAGTGACCATCACTCAAAAAATTATGATTTTGTCATTTGGGAGTTGGAGTTGCTGGGATTTATAGTTCACCTACAATCGAAGAGCATTCTGAACTCCATCAACGATGGAATTGAACCAAATTTGGCACACAGAACTCCCC
The DNA here is from genome assembly GCF_037176765.1 of Anolis sagrei. Classification (NCBI taxonomy): domain Eukaryota; kingdom Metazoa; phylum Chordata; class Lepidosauria; order Squamata; family Anolidae; genus Anolis; species Anolis sagrei. The sequence goes on along the minus strand of NC_090028.1, from coordinate 15,260,825 downwards.
TGACCAACAGAAAATACTGGAAGGGTTTGGTGGGTATTGACCTTGAGTTTGGGAGTTGTAGTTCACCTACATCCAGAGAGCACTGTGGACTTAAACAATGATGGATCTGGACCAAACTTGGCACAAGCGCTTAATACACCCAAATATGAAGACAGATGGAGTTTGGGGGAAATAGACCTTGACATTTGGGAGTTGTAGTCACTGGGATTCACAGTTCACCTACAATCAAAGAGCATTCTGAACCCCATGAACGACAGAATCGGGGCAAACTTCCCACACAGAACCCCCATGAACAACAGAAAATACTTAAGGCCATCCAATCCAACTCCCTTCATCAGGGCAAGAAAATGTAATCAAAGCCCTCCTGACAAAGAGCCATCCAGTCATAGATATATATTTACATATATAGATAGATAGATAGATAGATAGATGATAGATAGATAGATAGTAGGCCTGGGTAACAAATGGAAAAATTTGTTTCTAAAATCGATTTGTATTTGGGGTTTTTTTTTTTGTTTCGATATTTAAAATAATTACAAAATTTTCCTTTTAAAAAGTTCGATATTTACGAAATTTCGTAAATGGTAAAAAATTAACGAATCGATTTCCGAAACAATAACGAATTGATTCGTTAATGGCGGACGCGACCGCGAAATACGCTAAAAAACCTCCAAAACCTTCTGAAGCTTCCCTCTCCCTCTGTTGTTGACTGTTGGTGTGATATTATATTTTTTTTCACTAATTAAACCATAAAACTGGCCCAGACATGCGGAAATAATAATGAAACGACCTCAAAACAATAACGAAACGAATACAATATCAAAATACGAAGCATTTACAAAAGTCTTTGAAAATTCGTTTTTTTAATAATTGCTCCAGAATGGTTCGTTATCGTTTTGTAATTGAAAAAATTAACGAATTATTAACGAATTACGAATTAATGAAACAAAACCGCCCAGCCCTAATAGATAGATATGATTCACACACCCACAGATATAGTATCATAGATTTGAAAAGGACCCTTAAAGAAGGACAATGATATGTTACATATTCCAGGGGTGGGCAAACCAGACACTCTCCACATCAACACTGACAAAGAAACAGCAAGAAATACTGTTGTTTACCCACAAACATAAAGAAATTACATATATTAGAAACCAACACTTTTTCATTACTTTATTTTCCAGATCAACGGACTGGGCCACAGCAATGCGTGGCAGGGGACAGCTAGTAAAATATATAATTTTGAAATCAAAAAAAGCAATAAATAAGTTTAAACAGTTAAAACCATTAAAAACCTATTCACAAATTACATCAAAGTGTTCAGGTGAGAAGATTTAGAGGACGGGTCAGAGGCTTCATGGGACGGATATGTGGGGACTGGTTCAGCATAATAAATATTTCCTTTGCAGACACTAAACAACAAATGGAAGAATAGAATACAATATTCCATTGTAGTTCTGAAGAGGCATCTGCTTGGATTGGGGCAGGAGCTTTTTGTTGGGTATTTGCAGTAAATTATTCCTTTGTGATACAGGCAATTGAAAGACATACACAGGCTCCTTAGTACTTTCATATCTATAAACAAATAATCACATTTCCCCTCTTTTCTTTGTAATAAAAAAGGAAGACAAAGCTGTCATTTCCATGTTTGATGTCTACAACCAAGACAATCCTAGCACCAAACACCACATAGCTTACAAATAATATATATTTTCCTTCCTTGTACGTTATTAATGTAAGCATGGGCCTTTGTTGTCAGTCTGTAACAAAAGAGGATTTAAAATAGGGTATGCCTTTTAGTATTGTACAGGTATTTCATGGTAACGAGAGGGAGGATGTGCTTTTGTGAAATCATCCAAGAGACAATTTCCTTTGGTAACACAAAATAAATGTCCCACCCACATTGAGAGCTGGGGAAGGGGGTGAGTTTGTGGAAAACTTCTTTACTAAAATAAATAAACAATGCAACAGTAAAGCAATCCTCATGAAAAGCATGAGATATAATCTCCTGATGCTCAAATCCTAATAGCAAGAGGATCTTGTCAAAGGGGAAAAAGTGTCTACTAAGAAATGAGTCACTGTTCTGTCGCCGCTGGATCTGAAATGAAGTGCCTTTAAGAGAGGATGTATGGCTTGGATCCAGCGGGAAGCCAGGGCCCCCGAAAAGAAGCCTTTAGAGAAATTTCCCTTATTAAACAGTCTTTATGAGGCTTGAGCTTAAATATAACAGTCTTTTATTGATGAACAAACAGGAATTGTAAAGCTTTCTTATCAGTCTTGCAATCTTGTTCACAGGGAACAGGCACTATCTTCAAAAACCTTGTTTAGAGGAAAATTCCCCTTTCTAGCTCCTCCCAGGCTGCTGTGAAGTTAAACCTTATTGATGTGGATTCACTACTGGACTGAACTGCATCTCAACGCCGAGCGAACCTATCAAAAGGCTTGTAATCACTTAGCTGCTTTGATGGTTAGAGCTGTTATTCCCTCCGGAATTCCTCAGGGCTGTAAGGGTGTTTCCCCGGAATCTTTAGAGGCTCTCAAGACTGTTCTCCCCTGGAAAGTCTTAAGGGACGAAGCCTTTGTACAGGAGGATGTCTGTATATATCCTCTGCATAGACTTCCTTTTTGAGACTAACTGAAAAATGGCCCCTTCCCTCCAAAAAACCCAGAGAAGGGCGGGACCAGGGATCCTAACTATAATAGACAGGTGGCTTGCCCTATGATTGCAAACTATAACAGGAAGCCACCCTGCTGCAAAATCCCAAGCCTGGGATTGCAAACCAACATTTAATTGAAAGCAAATAAAATTGGAGCTCCTGGAACAGCTGTTCCAGAACAGTCACTATGGTTGAGGTATCTAAAGGACCACTTTACAAACTATTTAAATATTACGTTTTAGACTGTAATTATATGCAGTGGAAGGAACATCAAATGGGTTCCAACAGTAACATGGGTTTCCAATCTGACCTCCTCCTTGATCACATGCCACCTAAGAAGCAGAAACATATTGGCTGTTACTACGTTGTCTCAACTTTCTCCTCCATCCTGGAAGAGATCCCATACTTGTCTGAAGCATAATTATCCATCAAGACCAAACTATCTGCATATACATCACATGGTTATACCAAGAATGATTTCATAGCTGGGCCCTCATGATTTGAGACCCTACTCCCTACCGCCTACTTCAACTCAGAAGAACCCCAATGGGACCAAAAAGCCTCGTGTTCTGGGCCCATAGCAATCTCCAGGTGCAATGCCAGATTCACTCATCCATGTTGGTCACCCTGTACCCCTTCAGATGCAGAGTTGTCATTCCCCTTGAATCCTTCCAGATAGCCTTCATGAAAGACTTACCATTCATATCCTCAAAACCAAAGTGTGCACATGATCCCCCCTCATTTTTATCCTCACAACAATTTTGTGTGGTATGTTAAACTAAGAGATTATGGCTGGATCAGAGAACATCATAGCCAGTAAAACTCAAAACACAGTCGAGATTTAACCTAGGCATTGGTCCTGGTCCAAAATTTGATCTATTGTGTCATGGCCAACATCCTCTTGGTGTCTTTCACATGCCCACATTCCCTAACATTGTGGCTGATTTTTTTTTAATAAATCAATCTGGTCAGTTCAAGATTTTGGCTGCAAATTTGCACACATTGTATATGTATATTTTACATTTGGCTGCACATTTGATGACTTAATTCAGTCGTACAATGTTGCCATTCAGCAACAGGGACTGCACAGAACAATTCATACTTCACATGTGGAGACTTACACTGCATAGTACTAATCTAGATACAATATCGTCCCATCTATTTTGTGAAATGACTTTCTCTCATGGTATTTAGCTTGGAAAATCTATCCTCCTCTATTAATAGAGAATAGCCATATAGATCCAAATGTAGAAAAGGCAAGCAATTGGGGCACCACGAGGGCAGAATATAAATACCTGCCCACATGTTTTTCTCTCACTTTCTCCCCTCTCCATCAGTTAATAATAATAATAAACCTGCAAAGAAATTATAGTCACAATATTTAAGGCCAAGCAGGGATACGAGGATCCCTTCAAATAGGTTTTTCCATCTATTTCATGTATTATGTGGCAGATGTACAGTTTGGTTCCTCCAGTACAAGGGGTGAATATTGTGTGGATCAGAAAGTAGGAAGAGCAAGGTAGATTGGTGACCATCCAGAAACATCCACTGGCCTCATCCAACATACTTCTCAAAACCCAGAAATTATGGAGGAGGAGATGGGGGATGCTACACCTCAGCAAGCGAGAGTTCAAAAGTGGCAGGCTCAAACCCAGCACCTTAATCCATGGGTGATACCAGATGAGAGACTCCCCCCTGGGCATACAGAAGACTGGGCGACTTGGAAGGCACTGAACAGACTGCGCTCTGGCACCACAAGATGCAGAGCCAATCTTAAGAAATGGGGCTACAAAGTGAAATCCACGACATGCGAGTGTGGAGTTGGAGCAAACCACTGACCACTTGCTGCAATGCAACCTGAGCCCTGCCACATGCACGATGGAGGACCTTCTTGCGGCAACACCAGAGGCACTCCAAGTGGCCAGATACTGGTCAAAGGACATTTAACCAACTACCAAGTTTGCAAAATTTGTGTTGTTTTTTTTATCTGTTTGTTGTTTGTTTGTTTTTCTGTTAGAAATGTAATACAATGTTCTGGTTGCAAATGACATGATAAATAATACCCCATGCCTAGTTCTAAAATAAGACTCAAAGGTTGTGTTGGTTCTATAGGTGGAATGGAGGTGAAGAAATTAACTGGTATCTTCTCTCATGAAGTATCATGGCCTTGATAGCTAGAGATACATGAAAGTCATAAACAGTTCTGTGTTTCCTGCTTCTTGGCAGGGGGTTGGACTGGATGGCCCATGAGGTCTCTTCCAACTCTTTGATTCTATCATTCTATGATTCTAATGTGACAATGCCCCACAGCCACTACTCCCACAAGTATGTTGTGCACCAAATAGAGAATAGACAACTTTCTGAAGACATTTGCAATATACTGCTTGTCTATTGCTATGCCTGCGAGAGGTGGATGATGCCCTCAGAAAATGTTTTCTGTACCTTTCTCTTTATATGTCAAGACCCAGAAGCCTCAGTAAAGCCAAACACAGAGTAAACGGTCCAAACACAAGTGTATTGATTACAAATCAGTGCTTCAGGTTCAGTCAGCAAGTTGACATCAAAAACAAGGTGATATACGTAACAGAAGTAAAACCCGGATTATCCTGGCGTTTAATCTGGTATAACATAAACACAGCAAACTACTTTACATTTGCACAGTTCAAAAGGCACAGTCCAAGAAGTAAAAACAGAGTCAAAAAACGTTCCTAAGTTGAAGCACGAGGTAGAACAAATTGTTCAAATCCAAATGGCAAAAGCGTAGGTCAAACTAGGGCTGGGCAACCACGGAAAAAATTGTTTCTAAATTCGATTAGTTTTTAGGGGGTTTTTGCATTTCGATTTTTAAAAGAATTCCGAAATTTTTCTTTAAAAAAGTTCGAAATTTCGGAAATTTCAGAAATTACGAAACAATTATGAAACAATTACGAATCGATTCGTTAATAGCAGACGCGACAGCGCAATACGCTAAAAAAACCTCCAAATGGGACAGGGGGAACTTCTGAAGCTTCCCTCTCCCTCTGTTGTTGACTGTTGGTGTGATAATTATATATTTTTTTTTCACTGATAAAACAAACAACTATAAAACCTGCACCAGACATGCAGAAATAATAACGAAACGATTTCGAAACAATTTCGAAATGATTTCGAAACAATTATGAAACAATTACGAAACGAATCGAAAAATTCGTTTCGATTTTTAGTTGCTCCTGAATGGTTCAATATCGCTTTGTTATAAAAAAAAATAACGAATTAATAACGAATTATGAAATTAACGAACGAAACCGCCCAGCCCTAGATCAAACCAGTCCGGAGTCAAGCCGCAAGTAGAGGTAAACACAGGAACACAGGAACACAGGAATCTGTAGTCAAAGGACCCAAGCTCGAGAGTTGGCAGTAACAAAGATTCACATCCCAAAAGAGACACTTTGCCTTCAGCAAAGAGTCATACAACTCAAACCCATATTTATCCTAAAGTTCCTCATCAGAGGATGATGAGCTCGCCACCCTTTCATCATCACTCTCAGCTGCCTCCATCCCCGCAGCTGAACCCGAGCGCCCATCCCTCCACCTCTGCCAGCGTCTGTCAAGACTTAGATCTTGACAAGTGCTCCCCGGTTGCCATTCCCCAGTAAACCCTTCAAATTCATCACTGGAGGTGGGTTTGTTACAAATGTCCCTAATCTCCTGAACATGGGTCCAATCCAGCTCATCCTCCTCTCCCATATCACTCCCAGACACATCACTCCTTTCAAACCCCATGAAGTCCTCGTCCTCTGTAGGAGCGTTAAGTATATCACGGATACGCTTCCTTTGGATCTCCTCGTCAGACTCTTGTTCACGAGTAGCCCGCTTGACTCCCCTGTTTTCCTCCCTATCCCAATTTCACAATCGGAGAAGCCTTCAAACGTCTCAGAATCACTCGGAGCCATGATTATCTCTCTAATCCGCTTTCGCTGCTGCTCCTCTTCCAACACCTGCGCAGCCCTCTTTTCCCTTCTACCAGTAGTAGTAACGTTACCATAACGCTGAACTACAACATTATATCTCATCAGTTTTTCTATTCACAGCTTCCATTCATTATATTATACTGAAAAAATAGGTTCTGAATAAGTAGATTCTTTTAAATTTGCATTTTGTTTTGTTTCTTCTCCTTCTCTCCCTCCCTCTTACTTTCTTCCTTTCCCTGTACCATGTCATACTTTTCCTTCTTTTTATACTTTGTCATAATTAATGATGCTTCTGATAGGGAAATAGGTGCTCTGATTATGCAAAAATGTGCCTGGGTTTGCAAGGTTCTTTTCCTGAGCCTGGAAATTATTACAGTATCTTAAAATAACTATTTATTATGCAACATTCTGGAGCAGGCTACTTGAAGATAATGTTTTCATGCTGTTATCATCCAGAAGTAGTTTCAGTAAGTGCCTGGGAGTGCTGCAATGACAAACATAATATCGAACCATGTGACAGCAGATACCGAGACCTAATCTGATATGTAAGTTGTCCCTGTGGCTGGGAAGAAGTCTGTCAACAAAGTAATACGATAATCATAATGGAATGGCTGGCTTTATGTGCTAACTATATGTGTATATATCTTCTCAGGTAAGCATTTGCTTGCTTATTTACTTATTTCTATCAATTTCATCCTGATACTACATTTTCAGGGAAGTTTGTAATACTAGAATGATAGAATCATAGAATCAAAGAGTTGGTAGAGACCTCATGGGCCATCCAGTCCAACCCCCTGCCAAGAAGCAGGAATATTGCACTCAAATCACCCCTGACAGATGGCCATCCAACCTCTGTTTAAAAGCTTCCAAAGAAGGAGCCTCCACCACACTCCGGGGCAGAGAGTTCCACTGCTGAACGGCTCTTCCTCATGGTCAGATGGAATCTCCTCTCTTGTAGTTTGATGGTACAGTCACCTTGGATATGTATGTATTGTATTTGACTATTTGCCATAAAAACTGGTTTGAACTTGGTATGTATTTGTATTCTGTTTACAATATTGTAATATCAGTTTTGGAATAATTCAAATATAAAAAGGACCAATGCCATGGACGACATCCTCACTTCCGACAGCAGCCAAGATAATCTTTAAAACAGAACCACCAACCTAAATTTATTGATTTTTTTCTATCTCTTCCAAGAATTTCTGATGTTTCTCTCTCTTTTTTTAATCTCCCTGTGCATCAAAGAAAACATTCTACGCAGAATTTTCAATTCAGCTGCTGATGCAATCTCTGATGACACCATAATTTTAGAAAATTGATATCTCATCTTTCTGATTATTTTTTCTTGATTTCAGTAGAAAAAACACTCAACTTAGAGAGGTGTCATTTAAAAACAGAACTGAAAGCAATGCAGCTAAATTTAAGTCTTCTGAAGGTTTCAGAAGGACATATTTCAATGGAAGAAGCAAACATGCTTATCTTTGGATGCATTGTGCCTGAGCTTCTAAACTTCTATTGATGAATTAGCACTGGATGTGATTTCACCCCATTCTCTACTGTTACAGACTTGTATTGAGTTGAATGAAAAACCACTACCTTAAGTGGATGTGGACATATATCACCATTCATGCATGTAATTGAAAAGACACAGAGGAAAACTCCACATGCTGATGCTTGTCAAAGGGTTGCTACTTGTAAAGGCTAAAACATTGATTTCATTTCAAAGAAAGAAATTTGGTCCTGTTCATGCTAAGCAAAAAAAATGTATGTGGGAGGTAAAAGGGATAGTTATTCCACAAGTACAAACTTGTCAATCTTGCTTCTAATGTGATAATTGAGCTTGGATTGTTCTCCCCACCCACTGTAATTCTGTGTGGCCATTGAAGTAATAGGTATTGATATTGAACATTGAATCACTTTTTTCAATATTATTTTCATCACAAAGTAAAATGTATTGGGAAATGATAGCATCAACGTGGGAAGAATCCTCAAGTGTCCAGTCGAACCCCCCCCCCCTTTTTTTGCTTTTTTTATTATATATATTTAGTTTAATACATACACAACATTTATAGTTCCCACCACCATGAGGATTGTTTTCTTTTACATATTAATCCTTTTTGAAATGAACCTTATAGATTAACATTCTATATAACATTTGTCTCCTATTTCTTTCTTTCTTTTTCTTTTTCTTTCTTAAATATTTTTTAAATTAATTATTTGACACAATCTCATATATAATGAGAAAATATACGTTCAGAAATACTGGAGCATGTCTAGATCTGTATGTAGACAGCAACTTGTACAAAGTAGGAATAACATATTATACCATTCACTCGAGTTTAAGACACTTTCAAAGGAAAATCCATGCAAACTATTCCTAACTAGAATTTTGTCTATCTAGCTAACAGCAATAGTGTCATCAGCTACTCCCACCCCCATATCACATGCAAAAAATAATTGCCAATGTATTTTAAATTTTTTTGGGATTCCTTACAAGGCAAGAAATGTATCTTCATGATCAAGATGGTTTCAGAGTATGTCCAAATACATCTTGATATTACATCAATAAAAAAGAAAACAAGGATGGGAGCAGGCAACAAAGTACTCTCTTATGACTAGAGCTTTCTGACTATTTTACATACACAGGCATGGACAACTGCAAAGACCCAATTTGCGTAAATTGAAAGAAGTCCAAAACCATAATCAAATGTTTCATTAGCATTATGCCAACATATACAACTTTTCCAGTAATCACTTTTTTTCTATTGTATAGAATTCCAGCTTGTCCACATAGTATTACATATTTCTTTTTATTTCTTTTTTAAAAATTCTTTCCCTTCTCTTTTCTTTTTTTCCCCTTTTTCCCCCTTCCTTTTCTTTTCTTGAGAACCATACATAAACATCCACAGTCGAACCCCTTGATATAGAGAAAGACACAAGAAAAAGACTCCCAGGAGGTTGCCATTCAAACTCTGTTGAACAACCTCCAGAAATAATAATAATTAATAATTAATAATAATAACAATAATAGCAATAATAACAGGAAAAACTCAGTCGCTATCAAGACCTCAAAACTGAACTGCAAAGGCTCTGATTGCATAAACCAGTACAGGTGGTCCCAGTGGTCATTGGCACACTGAGTGCGATGCCAAAAGATCTCAGCTGGCATTTGGAAACAATAAACATCAACAAAATCATGATCTGTCAACTGCAAACGGCCACCTTACTTGGATCTGCGCGCATCATTCGAAAATACATCACACTGTCCGTGACGCTTGGGAAGTGTTTGACTTGTGATTTTGTGATACGAAATCCAGCATATAGATCTCATTTGCTGTGACATAGTGTGCTTTTGTGTCAGTAAAATAACAATAATAATAAACTTTATTTATACCCCGTCTCCATCTCCCAAAAAGGAGCACATACAAGTGTCATAAAGAGACTCCACCACAGTCCCAGGCAGAATATTCCAATGTTGAAGTGTTCTAACCAAGATATTCAGGTGGCATTTCCTTTTCTGCAAATTGAATCTTCTTCTTCTTCTTCTTCTTTTTCTTCTTCTTCTTCTTATTATTATGTTGTGTCAGAAGCAACTTGAGAAACTGCAAGTCGCTTCTGGTGTGAGAGAATTGGCCGTCTGCAAGGACGTTGCCCAGGGGACGCCTGGATGATTTGATGTTTTTTATCATCCTTGTGGGAGGCTTCTCTCATGTCCCTGCATGAGGAGCTGGAGCTGACAGAGGGAGCTCATCCGCCTCTCCCCAGATTCGAACCGGCGACCTGTCGGTGTTCAGTCCTGCCGGCACAGGGGTTTAACCCACTGCGCCACCGGGGGCTCCTAATAATAGTAATTAGGCCTGGGTAACAACGGAAAAATTTGTTTCTAAAATCGATTTGTATTTGGGGTTTTTTTTTGTTTCGATATTTAAAATAATTACAAAATTTTCCTTTTAAAAAGTTCGATATTTACGAAATTTTGTAAATGGTAAAAAATTAACGAATCGATTTCCGAAACAATAACGAATCGATTCGTTAATGGCGGACGCGACCGCGAAATACGCTAAAAAACCTCCAAAAACTTCTGAAGCTTCCCTCTCCCTCTGTTCTTGACTGTTGGTGTGATATTATAATTTTTTTTCACTAATTAAACCATAAAACTGGCCCAGACATGCAGAAATAATAACGAAACGACCTCAAAACAATAACAAAACGAATACAATATCGAAATACAAAGCATTTACAAAACGTTTTTGAAAATTCGTTTTTTTTAATAATTGCTCCAGAATGGTTCGTTATCGTTTTGTAATTGAAAAAATTAACGAATTATTAACGAATTACGAATTAACGAAACGAAACCGCCCAGCCCTAATAGTAATAGTAGTAGTAGTAATAATAATAATAATAATAAAAATAATAATAATAATAATACTTTATTTATAATGCACTTTATCTCCCCTTGGAAGCTTTTATCTATTGTCCTAAGCTGCCTCTACTCTGTAGAATCACAGCAGTTTGAGACTACTTTAATTACAAGGACTCCATGCTATGGAATCCTGAGGTTTGTAGTTTGATGAGCCACCAGCACTCTTTATTTATTTATTTAGGCCATATTTATCCCACCTTTGCCCATTCAAGGGCCCTAGGCAGCTAACAGCACTTAGAAAATACAAACATTTTTGTTGTTTATTTGTTCAGCCACTTCTGACTCTTCGTGACCTCATAGACCAGCCCATACCAGAGCTTCCTGTCAGCTGTGGTCAGCCACCCCCAGCTCCTTCAAGGTCAGTCCAGTCACTTCAAGGATACCATCTATCCATCTTGCCCTTGGTCGGCCCCTCTTCCCTTTTCCTTCCATTTTCCCCAGCATCATTGTCTTCTACGATCTTTCCTGTCTTCTCATTATGTGGTCAAAGTACTTCATCTTTGCCTCTAATATCCTTCTCTCCAGTGAGCATCCAGGCATTATTTCCTGGAGTATGGACTGGTTTGATCTTTTTGCAGTCCAAGGCACTCTCAGGATTTTCCTCCAACATCACAGTTCAAAACTGTCTATCTTCCTTTGCTCAGCCTTCCTTGCTTCTTTCTTTAGCCGGGTGGACTGCGGGGGCCTTACTTTGAAGCTCAGGAATCCCAGCAACTAAGGCCACTCCAAATTGAACATCAAACAAGATTTTTATTTTCACAAAGTCCTTGACAGGCTTGGCACAATTTGTTGAGGTTACAAATACAAACAGTCAACTTATAAAATCATGTGGATGTTCCTTTCATACTTTTCCCTTTAGCTGCTTTTCCCTTTAACTTCTTCCAATGGTGGAGAAATCCTGGGACTCTCTACCCTAACCCTGAGTTGCTATATTAGAAAGAGCAGGTCTTTCCCTATCTAAACTCAGAACTAGTTTTAAAAGCAAAAGGTTAGTACTTACGATGGCTTGTCTGAGCTGGCCTGGCTTGACCACAAGCACATCTGAAATTTTTGTTATTGAAGAAGGCAGAAGAGCTTTTCAAAATGGAGATTTCATCCCCAGGAAAAAGGGGGCGGTCTCAAGATCAAAAAGATACTTTTGCAAGCCAACAACAGCAAAGGCGTTGCAGGTTGGCTACAAACCTCTGTTAATGGTTAACTATCAGGGTGTTATTGATTCTGTTAACAACCCTGGAAGAAATGCAAAAGGATGCTATTTCCTATAACTATGGGGCAATGCAAATCACACTCCTGGGAGTTGGAACAATGCCATTCAGGATTTTTTCAGGTTTCTCATTTTTAGGGTTACCACATCTTAATGGCAAATAATAACAAATGTCACTAACATGATTCTAGCCACTGATTGATAACTAAATGGGATTTAGATAACATTGAAACTACAGTATAGCGGCATCAAAAAGTACTTTATTCCAGTCTGATTTCATAGCAAGGCAAATTGATATCTCATTCCTATAAACTGGGTCTTATATTTCAATTTCCGTAATTCTACATCTACTTTGAGAAATAATAGATAACAGATTTTGACTATGGAAAGTACTCATATATTGGTTGACCTAATATATAAGTTGAAAGCAGATTTTGGAGCTTAAATTATAGATTTTGATATGATTCAAGTATAAGTTGAGGATCATTCCATGGAGAAGGGAAAGCATTTATGCAGCACCAAGAATCACCTCTAGTCATGATTGCCATTTTTCTTCCAGGCATTAAAAGAAACATCAGAAGTGGTGCCACAGTTAAGCGAGTAGAGGGAGTCTGTGATTATTTTAGGTCAGTGGTTCTTAAGCTGTTGGCTGCGGACCACCACTGGGCCTGGAGGTCAAAAATCTGGTCCATGGGCCTCCTTCCTCTTTGTTTATTTGTTTAATTTAATTTATTTCCTTTGCTTTCGCAACACTTGCCACTCCTTCCCTGTTGCTGACCATGGCATATGTTCCATATTAGAAACTAGAGCTGATGTGGTCTATCCAGTGCAATTTTCTGAATCAGCACCCCAAACTGACTCTATAGTTGACCAAGAACTCTTTCATAACCTCTTTGTTACTAATGTTGGAGAGTGGTCCCTGGCCAAGTGGTCCCTGGTCAAAGTAGTCCCTGGCCAAGTGGTCCCTGGTCAAAGTGGTCCCTGGTCAAAAAAGAGGTCGGGAACCATTGTTTTAGGTTCTTCCAAATGGAATAAGCTCTCACATTTCACATCTCTACTGAGAGAAGGGTAATCAAATCAAATCATTTATTTCGGTCATTGACCAGCACAGGAAATAGAGTCACATTTTCATACAAACTTGGTATGTTTGGTACATTAAAAATATAAATATAACTACTAAAGCACAATATAGGTAAAGGAGCAGAAGGGGAAACAGGATAAAAACATACAATGCCCAGATCCATCACCAAATTGCAGATTCAGGGAAGAAGATTACTGGACACACAGTTGACTTTGGGACTAGTCATTCCCTGACGGATTTTGTATTCTGCTGCACAGAACTTTGCAACATTGTAGGTTGTAGCTGAATTAGTATCTGCAAGTAGCAGGGAGGTATAAAATTGTCCTGAATGGCCTGGGTGCTTGTATAACAGAGGTAAGATAAGCCTGGCACGGATATCCTTGTAGAACGGGCACTGAAGGAGAGAAGGGTATTCCTTGTAGTAACCTACGGATGTGAGAGCTGGACCTTAGGGAAGGCTGAGCGAAGGAAGATAGATGCTTTTGAGCTGTGGTGTTGGAGGAAAGTTCTGAGAGTGCCTTGGACTGCGAGAAGATCCAACCAGTTCATCCTCCAGGAAATAAAGCCCGACTGCTCATTGGAGGGAAGGATAGTAGAGTCCAAGATGAAGTATTTTGGTCACATTATGAGAAGAAAGGAAAGCTTAGAAAAGTCAATTATGCTGGGGAAAGTAGAAGGTAAAAGGAAGAGGGGCCGACCAAGGACAAGATGGATGGATGGCATCCTTGAAGTGACTGGACTGACCTTGAAGGAGCTGGGGGTGGTGACGGCCGACAGGGAACTCTGACGTGGGCTGGTCCATGAGGTCACGAAGAGTCGGAGACGACTGAATGAATGAACAACAAACTGAGAGAAGGGTATGGTTTCTCTTTATCACAGTTATGATGCAATACTTAGACTTACATTCACCTGTGAGTAAGTGGACTTAGAATTTTGAGATGGATTTTTGGACTAAAATTGCTAGACTCATTCATGAGTATATAGGATATGTTTCTTTCCTAATTTAATGGCTCATTCCTCTTGGTGTCTAAAATAAATTTTGTGGGTTTTTCAAATTGTTCCCACTATCTTAAGGAGATATTTTACAGTGTTTGATCATTATCTTTTAAATATGAATTTCATTTTGATGAAGAGTATGGTGTCAACAATAAATATGTTTAGCTTTCTTTGGTTCCAGAACCTTTTCTGCATATGCAGATTTCTCATTTCAATTCTGTGCCGTAAAAGAATGTGCAAAATAATACTTGAAGTATATTGCATAAGAGATGGTCCAGTTTATATATTGAATAAAGTACTACCTAATTTTGGCTCAGTTGCTAACATTGCATGGAGAAATTCTTGAGTGAGGCTTTGCTTGGAAGTGCCAGGTAATGAAATTTTGTCAAATGTATAGGAGACACTTGAATCTCTGCATGGTATCATTAAACTGCTGAGTCTGCCATTACTAATTTTGCCTCCCACTTTGGAAAGAAAAGGCTCGCAGTGGGAGAGTTTGATGGCGAGCATCAGTTATGCGCACAAATCTATTTAGTCTTGACAACAGAGGCTAGCAAAGCCTAGCATGCCCTGGGTAAAAATAAATCAATTTAAGTTGAAATTACACAAATGTAATAGTTTATTTAATTGGCTTGGCAAATTGTCCCAGTTTGATGTAATTTTCTGTCACCCTTACATATTGACTTGCTAAGACTCTGAACAGGAGATTAAACTGCATTTGTAACCACATCTTTCTTTCTCAGGCAAGTTAATCCCTGTGGAAGGAGCTGTGTCTTCCTCTATCTTTCTTCTTCCAATGATGATATAAAGTGCATTGAAATGCATTTATTTGCTCTAATTTTAGCATTCTTTTGCAAAGAATTGGACTCATGCACTAATGCTTGGATACTGTTTGTGGTATGCGCAATAGGCATGGTTAGGTACCATGAATCTTTGTAATTCAGAATAAAGTCGGAAAAATTACCTTTTTGAAGTGATTGTGAAGTTATTAAGAAAACCAGAAATCCCTTTGCCCTTCCGAAGCTTCTGTCGCAATTTTTCTTCCAATTCAGGAAGTGAGTCGGAAATGAGTTGGAAGTGAGTCAGCGTTTGTTTGTTTTTTGTATACTTCTACCCCGCCCTTCTCGACTCCCGAGGGGGGACTCAGGACGGCTTACAAAAAGGCACAATTCGATGCCTGCACAGTAATACAGATAAAAATATAGACAGCAATTAAAACAGTTTCGACAGTTAAAACAATCAATATACATCACAATCAATAAAAAACCAATCTTATGCTCAACGTTTGCAACTCAGAGTCCATAAGTTCATTCCACAATTTCCCATTCCTATCAGTCGTCATTGTCCTTTATTTATCTATCTGCCAGATTGCCCGAACGCCTGGTCCCAAATCCACATCTTCAATTTCCTTCTAAAGGAAAGGAGGGATGACGATGATCTAATTTCCCCGGGGAGTGAATTCCATAGGTGATGGGCCACCACCAAGAAGGCCCTGCTCCTTGTCCCCGCCAACCTCACTTGTGATAGAGGCGGGGCCGAGAGCAGGGCCTCCCCGGAGGACCTTAAACTCTGAGGTGGGATGTAGAGGGAGATGTGTTCGGACAGATACGCTGGGCCGGAACTGTATAGGGTTTTGTGGGTCAAAACCAGCACTTTGAATTGTGCTCGGAACTGGATCGGCAGCAGTTTACATGCTAGTGAGAGGGACAAGAAGAAGGGCAAAATCGGATTAATTCCTCCAGTTTCCCACCTTCTTCTCCCTGGTGAGCGAGAGGGACAAGAAGAAGGGCAAAACTGGAGGAGTTAATTCCTTCCTTCTCCAGTTTTGCCCTTCTTCTTGTCCCTCTCACCATGATGTTATAGTTGTGCATTTGGCTATAGGGAACCATGATTTCGAAGACCACGATTATGTTTTATGCTGAATTGTGGTTTTAATTATTGTAATTGCTATGTAATGGCCTTGTATTAGGGCCCATTGTAAGCCGTCCTGAGTCCCTCTTCAGGGGTTGAGAAGGACAGGATAGAAATGCGGGAAATAATAATAATAATAATAATAATAATAATAATAATTATTATTATTATTATTTTACAAATATTTTACACTGCCATTGTGTTCATAATTGCTGTGACCATTTACTTTGTACTTGGCAAGGGTGACTTTCGAATGGTACACACACGTTCCTTCCTTGGGACCATACATAATACCTTGCCAACTTGCTTGAACCTCCCAAAGTTTGCACCTCCTGGTAATCAAAAATTTCAGTGATGTGACAGTGAAGGAGTTTGGAGAAAGTTACATATAATTTTTTTGGGGGGAAAATCCATAACATTCCAAAACCTATATTAATGTCAACTCAGCAGAAAACATGTCTCCCCTTCTGAACAACTATCTATATGAAATAGACATTAAGGTTACATATAACTTTAATTAATGCAGTTGGAGAACATTTTAATAGCCATGGCTCCAGTGCTATGGAATTTGTAGTTTGGTTTTATTTCTCGTGTCAGGGCAGCCAGTCAATTATATTACATTTCTAACAGAACAAAGCAAACAAACAGACAAAATACAAAATGTGTGAGTTTGGTAGTTGATTAAATGTCCTTTGACCAGTATCTGGCCATTTGGAGTACTTCTGGTGTTGCTGCAAGAAGGTCCTCCATTGTGCATGTGGCTGGGCTCAGGTTGCATTGCAGCAGGTGGTCAGTGCTTTGCTCCTCTCTGCACTCGCATGTCGAGGATTCCACTTTGTAGCCCAATTTCTGAAGGTTGGCTCTGCATCTCGTGGTGCCAGAGCGCAGTCTGTTCAGCGCCTTCCAAGTCGCCCAGTCTTCTGTGTGCCCAGGAGGGAGTCTCTCATTTGGTATCAGCCATTGGTTGAGGTTCTGGGTTTGAGCCTGCCACTTTTGGACTCTCGCTTGCTGAGGTGTTCCAGCGAGTGTCTCTGTAGATCTTAGAAAACTATGTTTGGATTTAAGTCGTTGACGTGCTGGCTGATATCCAAAAAGGGGATGAACTGGAGATGTCTCTGCCTTGGTCCTTTGTAGTTTAGTGATGAACCAGCACTCTTTGGCAGAGAAAGCTAAAGGGTTTGTCAAACTTCAACTCCTGTGATTCTATGGCATTGAGCCTTGGTTCTTGAAAGTTGTGTCAAACTGGATTAATTCTACAGAATAGACACCTTCCTGGATATATTTTAAGGAACCATTTAATGTTGTGTGTGTGTATCAATTCTACATTTGAAAGATGCCTAGATTTTACAGCATGACATTTAGCTATGCTTGTTTAACATAAAACATTCTTGAAGACTTGATGCAGGAGTTTCACACAAAATTTGAATCTAGGATGCTTGAGTCAAATGTTTCACATGCCCTGCTCTTCGCCAAAACGTTGTTTATCAAACTATTTTTCTGATGCCTAGATTTCCTTCAGCTCAAAGAGATCTGTGTGCTAGAATGAACCTTTTTTTTCTTCTGCGGCCAAAAATAAGAGCTTGTTGTGATTGTGCTGAACAAACCATTTGAAGTTGTAGCAAGCAGCCATTTCCTTTAGAAGCATCAGCAGCACATGGTCTGTCCTTCTGCATGGCAGGCTGACCTATATACTGAATAGGTCAAACTTCTGGGCAGTCAAATGCTTTAACCTTCGGGGAAATCTCTTCAGCCTCTCCTTGTCATGTTCATTCTTTGTTTTGTTCCCGTTCCTTTTACTTTGAAGGCATGGAAATCCGCTATTTTCTATTGTCCTTATACTGTTCCTCTCTGAAGCCTATGGCCATGTAGGCTGGCTCCTATACACCATAAATCTACATAATGATATACCATTATCCAATGCCTTTTACAGAGTTGGGTGAAATTCTGCTCCCTCTGCTTACAAGATTGGAAGAAGGGCAGAAACTGAAACTTTCCAGCTTTTAAATTTCTGTTAACCAGGTACCCTGACCCAAAAAAGCATGGCATAACATAAACCACAGATAGCAGAACTGTAACCCATGGATTGCATTCAGCCACATTTCTTTTTTGATATTTCAACTTCTCTCCTGACACCACTTTCTTTCCTTCTTTCTTTCTTTCTTTCTTTCTTTCTTTCTTTCTTTTGTTTTTGGTGTCAGGAGTGATTTGAGAGAATTGGTGGTCTGCAAAGACCTTGCCCAGGGGATGCCCAGATGTTTTGATGTTTTATCATCCTTGTGGGAGGCTTCTCTCATGTCCCCGAATGGGGAGTTGGAGCTGACAGCTCCCCATGCGGGGACATGAGAGAAGCCTATCTCATCCGTCTCAAAGCCAACCTTAAAAACTCAGGCATAGACACTGAGAACTGGGAAGCCCTGGCCCTTGACCGCTCCAGCTGGAGGTCAGCTGTGACCAGCAGTGCTGCAGAATTCGAGGAGGCATGAATGGAGGGTGAAAGAGAGAAACGTGCCAGGAGGAAGGCGCATCAAGCCAACCCCGACTGGGACCGCCTTCCACCTGGAAACCAATGCCTTCACTGTGGGAGAAGATGCGGGTCAAGAATAGGGCTCCACAGCCACCTACAAACCCACAAAAATAGTCATCAAGGAAGACCATCTTACTCGTCCAACGAGGGATTGCCTAAGTAAGTAAGTAAGTAAGTAAGTAAGTAAGTAATCTCATCCGTGCTTTCCCCAGATTCAAACGTCCAACCTGTCGGTCTTCAGTCCTGCCGGCACAAGGGTTTAACATATTGTGCCACTGGTGGTGCCTATCTCACCACATTGTTACATCCTGAACAGACTACTGTAATACACTCTATGCGGGGCTGCCTTTGAAGACTGCCCGGAAGCTTCAACTAGTCCAACGATCGGCAGCCAGGTTGCTCACCAGAGCGACATACAGGGAACATACAATTCCTTTGGTGGGGAAGAGGGACAGGGCCTTCTCAGTGGTGCCCCCCCTCCGCTATGGACCTTTTTTTTTTTTAATAAAGTTTATTGCACTAGCCGTAGGCCATGACATCAATAACATACAACCTTTATAAACACATTCCGATATAAACAAAAACCCATTCAAAATTTAAAAAACTAGATCTTTAAAATTTTGCTGGCAGAAACCTAACAGTAGTATGTGTCCTCCTTAACCTTCTCCCTTTCCCTGTCTGGTCTCCAACGAGGATTTTGCTACTCTGTCTCTGATCTTTTGGGCTGCAATAGCAAATGTGGCTACTTTTAGTGTTATATTTTTGTCATAATCTGCTAGCAAGTCACCGATCACGGCCGATTCTTGCCATGCTGCCCTTTCTTCAAGGAATGTTCCCAGGAGATTTTTTCTGGGATCATTATACAGAGGGCAGTGTAATAGATAGTGTGTTAGATCTTCTTTATCCCCAGAGCCACAGATGCAAAGCCTTTGGGCATGGGGGATCCCTTTGTATCTCCCTTCTAGCCAGTTTGAGGGCATTGTTTGGAAGCGCAGAGCTGTAAAGGCTTTCCTCAACACTGGTGACGTTAGATCTTGAAGATATTGTTGGCAGTATTGGTCACTCTTTAGTCTGGGATACCATGTAGAAAAACCTTGCTTTTTACTACTCTCCAAATTGCCAGCTGCATCCATCTCAAAGATTTTATCACTAATCTCCTTCTTGTCCATCTGCATTAGAGTTGTTATTGACCCATCAAAATACTGATGGAGTAAGGCTAGCCAGGATTGCACCCATCCTCCCCGTTTGAACTGCTCCCTCAAGCATTGCTTTGCTATGCTCTCCTCCTCCATTCCTAGCAATCTCTTCCCATACGAGATGATGAGTTTATGCATTCTGGCCTTAAGTGAGGGAAGATCTAATTCCAGTCTTAACAGGGCAGCTGGGGTCCCAGGGGGAAGGGATAGAAGAGCTCTTGCGAACTTGTTCTGAATGCATTCAACCTGTTCTGTATTACCTTGCCCCCAAATTTCCGCTCCGTATAACAATTGGGGTAAAATTTTAGCGGCGAAAATCTTTACTGTGGGACATACCAGGGAACCTCCCTTTGTTTTTCCAAAGGCTAGGATTGACTTCGCTGACCTCCAGGCAGATAATTTGGCTGCCTCTATGTGGTTCTTCCAGTTTCCATTATGAGAGAAGTGTAAGCCCAAGTATTCTGCTGCATTCTTTTTTAGAAAATCAGGAGGGAGGGGCCCCTGCGCTATGGAACTTAGATCGTCCCCCTCCCTCCTGATTTTCTAAAAAAGAATGCAGCAGAATAGATAACATGAAACTATGAATGATGAACATGAATTGGCCAGACGATGTTACTGGAAAACAATTTTAACGAGATGGCATTGGTGACTACATATTTTAATGGTTTATATATATATGTTTTTATATTGTTATGTTGGCTGTTTTTAATCACACTTTTATGAATGCATGGCATCGAATCGTGCCAATTTGTAACCCACCTTCAGTCACCATATAATTGAGAAAGGTGGGCTAAATAAATAAATAAAATAATAAAGAAGAAGCCACACCTTGAAACTGCTAGGCATTTGCTAATCAAGGTGGCCAATTGAAACATTCACACCTAGTTCCAACAGACAAGAGTTCTTTCTCCCACCCTGGACTTTCCACAGATATATAAACCCTATTTTCCTAGTTTCCAACAGACCTCACAACTTCTGAGGATGCCTGACATGGATGCAGGCAAAACGTCAGGAGAGAATGCTTCTGGAACATGCCATACAAACAAGAGTTCTTTCACCCAACCTGGACTTTCCACAGATATATAGACCCCATTTTCCTAGTTTCCAACAGACCTCACAACTTCTGAGGATGTCTGACACAGATGCAGGCAAAACATAAGGAGAGGACGCTTCTGGAACATGGTCATGGCCATACAGACCAGAAAACTCACAGCAACCCAGTGATTCCAGCCATGAAAGCTTTCGACAATACATTGATCATCTTTCTTGGGATACTATTCAATCTGTAGTGGCTTTCAGGGCATGTGATGATTGTAAACTGTTTTTTTTACCTCGCCATGTCAAGATTCTAGCAGGGCTGTAGCCAGAAAATTTTTTGGGGGAGGGTTGAAATTTGGGGGGGGGGGTTGAAAATTTGGGGGGGGGGGGGTGAGACCTGCCTCCTAGCTCATGCTGAAGCCAAGAGCACAGCAGGGGGCAGAGCAGCCTTCAATAGCCAGCAGGTCCGCCCGTCAACCACCTCCACCAAGTCTGGTCTCCTTAATGAGAACATTCAACACCCACCCACCCCTGAACTTGGTTGCTTTACTACATCGGCTATTTCTGCAAGTAATGACAGTGTGAATAAATTGTCAATATTTGCTTGAGATAGTGCTTGCAGTTCTGGAGGAACTCTAAATTTTTTGCGTCTCCTAGATTTAGCATGGGGATTTGGTTAACTAGTTAAAATTCATGAGCAAACCGGCTACAAGCCTGGATGTTAGTCTATACGTAAATATTAGGGCTGGCCGGTTTCGTTCGTTAATTTCGTAATTCGTTATTAATTCGTTATTTTTTTGATAACGAAGCGATATTGAACCATTCAGGAGCAACTAAAAATCGAAACGAATTCTTCAATTCGTTTCGTAATTGTTTCGTTATTATTTCGTTATTATTTCCGTATGTCTGGTGCAAGTTTTATAGCTGTTATTTGTTTTATCAGTGATAAAAAAATAAATTATCACACCAACAGTCAACAACAGAGGGAGAGGGAAGCTTCAGAAGTTCCCCCTGTCCCATTTGGAGGTTTTTTTAGCGTATTGCGCAATCATGTCCGCCATTAACGAATCAATTCGTAATTGTTTCGTATTTGTTTCGTAATTTCCGAAATTTCATAAATATCAACTTTTTTAAAGAAAAATTTCGGAATTCTTTTAAAAAACGAAACGCAAAAACCCCCTAAAAACGAATCGAGTTTAGAACAAATTTTTCCGTTGTTGCCCAGCCCTAATTCACACCTAGTTCCAACAGACAAGAGTTCTTTCTCCCACTCCGGACTTTCCACAGATATATAAACCCAATTTTCCTAGTTTCCAACAGACCTCACAACTTCTGAGGATGCCTGACATAGATGCATGTGAAATGTCAGGAGAGAATGCTTCTTGAACATGGCCATACAGCCCAGAAGACTCACAACATACAGCCCAGAAGACACACAACAACCCAGTGATTGTGGCCATACAACTCAATCTGTAGCAGCTTTCAGGGCATGTGCTGACTGTTTTTGTTACCTCACCATGTCAAGATTCTAGTCTATATGTAAATATATATATAATCTTTCTAACAAATTTGTTCTGGTAATGATAGGCTCTAAATCACAGCTAATGTAAGATAATGCATCTAAATGCTCAATGATTCTCAAAATGTTTGGCGTTGGAAGTTGCCTAAAGCTGAAAGCAAGGAGGAGAATCCAAAACAGTACTTATAGTCTGTCTGATCGTTTAATTGCATATTCAAATGGTGGGTAATAATCAAGGGTGCCTCACTTCTGCTTGGCAAAATGAACTAAGCAGTACCTGTGGTTATTCATTAAGCCTTCCTGCTCTATGTGACAATTACCAAATTGCTTGACTAAACCCAGAGGTATATTATCTTTCCAAAAGCGGCATCATCGCCAAAACAGAGAAACAACTTTCCAAAGTGATTTTATGGCTTAAAGTTCATTCGAAGTACTATTAGCTTTAAGTCCAATTTGGAACTGTCGAGAGGAATATTTACAATAGTAATTTGAGATCATTATCTTAGCATTCCAATGCAAATAGCCACAATTTAATTCATTGCCACTCACGTTACATCTTTATTTTCCACCAACTGGTAGCTGACATTTTGCAAGCTACCCGGAAGAAATGCTAATTAGATGAATGTGCACCCGTACGCTTTCCTAACATAGTTGTGTTTGTGCTTCTATGCCATTAAAAAGAAATATTCCTTGGCTTGAGGTCATTCCTGTTCTTTCTCTGCTTCCACTCCTGGAAGTGGTCTGAAACAGAGGAGTAGGACCGGTAGAATAAATGAGCAATGGTCAAATATCCAAATGCATGTGTGTGATCCATCTCATGAGAGGTGCCTCAAGTTGCTTTAGCTGGCAAAACAGAGTGACCCCCTTTTCCCATCAGCCCAACTACCCACAAGCTTTAATTTAAAAAAATCTGAAGTGATCTCTGGAGTGGAATAGGATACACATTAATATGCAAATGAGCTGCCAAGAAAGTTCAGATTTGCATTTAGACTGGACAAAGGAGGGTAGAAATGGCTTTCCCATGCTGTTCCCTCACATTGCTACAATTTTACAAATTACAAATCCCAGAAATGGTGCCAAGAGGGACTTTCTCATTATCATTCATTCATTCTTAGATGGGTTTGATTCATTTCAATATGCCCCGCATTATCC
This sequence comes from Anolis sagrei, assembly GCF_037176765.1. Lineage (NCBI taxonomy): Eukaryota > Metazoa > Chordata > Lepidosauria > Squamata > Anolidae > Anolis > Anolis sagrei. Next base: position 15,237,168 of record NC_090028.1, on the reverse strand, counting down.
TGCTAACTTGCTTGTGTGCAGTATGACTTTCTTGCCAAGAAAGCAGCAATGATAGAGAGATAGATAGAGAAGAAGGGAAATGGATATTTATACAAGTATTTGAGCTATTCCTATACCACCCTTCTTTACTCATTCTAGGAATGTGGAGTGTGTTATAAAAAAGGAGGTGATGTTGTTGTTCATTCGTTCAGTCGTCTCCGACTCTTCGTGACCTCATGGACCAGCCCACGCCAGAGCTCCCTGTCGGCAGTCACCACCACCAGCTCCTTCAAGGTCAGTCCAGTCGCTTCAAGGATGCCATCCATCCATCTTGCCCTTGGTCGGCCCCTCTTCCTTTTACCTTCCACTTTCCCCAGCATAATTGTCTTCTCTAGGCTTTGCTGTCTCCTCATGATGTAGCCAAAGTACTTCAACTTTGTCTCTAGTATCCTCAGGACTTTCCTCCAACACCACAGTTCAAAAGCATGATCTTCCTTTAAGCCAAGGGCCAAATTTCACTACTCCAGAAAAGACTGATGTGGCCAAAGTACTTCAACTTGGTCTCTAGTATCCTTCCCTCCAATGAGCAGTCGGGCTTTATTTCCTGGAGGATGGACTGCTTGGATCTTCTCGCAGTCCAAGGCACTCTCAGAACTTTCCTCCAACACCACAGTTCAAAAGCATCGATCTTCCTTCGCTCAGCCTTCCCTAAGGTCCAGCTCTCACATCCGTAGGTTACTACAGGGAATACCATGGCTTTGACTATACGGATCTTTGTTGCCGGTGTGATGTCTCTAGTGTGAACAGGATGCAAAAAGTTACTCACTAGAGACCAAGTTGAAGTACTTTGGCCACATCAGTCCTTTCTGGAGTAGTGAAATTTGGCCCTTGGCTTATGGGGCTTGGTTCCATATTGATAACACCCAGGAGCGTATTCATATAGTTAACACTTGTGTGCAAGTGACACTCATTTATGGATCTGACAGAACTGGCCATTATAACATATACCTTGATTAGATCTCATTTGGATTATTGTAACATACATTTCAACAATCTGTTTTTGCAAATTATTTGGAAAGTCTAGCTGGTCTGGTGGGCATATTCACTCATTAGCAAATGCAACTCCCTCATTAAATTAGTTTCATTGGCTACCAGTTTGTTTCTGAGCACAATGCCAAGAGCTTGGTGCAACATATAAAGCATTACACATCCTGGCTTCAGATGATCTAAAAGACTGTATCTCCTGATGTGATTGCACCCAAGTTTTAAGATCCTCACATAATGTCTTTCTCTCTCCCTACCACCAACATAAACAAGTTTGGTGAGGCCAGAGTAAAGTGCTTTCTTATGGTCAGAGGCGGCCCTAGGTAATTTTCAACTATAAGTATTTTGGAGCCCCCCCCCCCCCCCGCCAACCAATCATTGATATATATTTTCTGTTCGTCGTGGGAGTTCTGTGTGCCATATTTGGTTCAATTCCATCATTGGTGGAGTTCAGAATGCTCTTTGATTGTAGGTGAACTATACATCCCAGTAACTACACTTGCCGCACTTGCTCCCTTGCCTGGCCCGCTTTAGGTCCGGAGGCATGCCTGAAGACCCCGGCATGTGCACCAAAAGTCACCTCTTCTCCTGACTTTCTCCTCAGCCATTGGGACCAAGAGAGAGAGAGAGAGACAGAGGTGGAGATGCCTACCTTTCCTGAAGGTAGGCGCAAAAACAAAGGAGGGAGCGGAGGTGGGAGATACTTCCAGCCGGAGGGGCTCTCTCTCTCTCTCTCTTGGTCCCATTGGCTGAAGAGAAAGTCAGGAGAAGAGGCAAATTTTGGTGCGCACGCTGGGGTCTTCAGACACGCCTCCGGACCCAAAGCAGGCCAGGCGCGGCGGCTACGCCCCTTGGCTCACCCATGGATTGGGGAGAGGAGAGGAGGCGCGTGGAGCACCGGGGGTATAGGGA